>NC_136516.1:76174345-76319345 GCF_053919585.1 Euprymna scolopes | reverse complement strand
ACGTTAAGCAGCAAGTTACTCCTACCCTATCTTTGAAATCACTAAGCAAAAAAGCAAAGTCTTGATTAGATAAAACATAAAAATCGATCAATTTGAATGAAAGCTAAATTTTATGATTCTGAAAATCATAAAAGAAATGTACTCACAAGCAATTGGCTTAGATCGCAGATAAAGCAGATTTTTATATGTTGATTTTGGTAAGAAGGCTATATCGGCCAAAGTTATAGAGGAAAATTCACTTTGCATTATATATTTGGTGATAAATCGATTAGTCATGGAGATGCCAGAAGTTTCAAAGTATGTAGTAAATTTGACCCGGTTATCACTGTTGTGTTCTCACTAGTAAGCACACTAATTTTGAATCCTTCGATCTGCAGTAATTATTATTTCCTACACTGAAGATTGCATAAGCATGAAACATTAGTGTCTGTAGATAGAAATAATAACCATGCAGATTAATAATATTGTTATCGCCTCTTTTAAAGAAGGCTCCGCTCTCCTTTATATCTATACAAATTTTGATAATATAGTGTTGAATTCTCGCCCAAAAACAAACGTTGCATAAAAATCAGTTAAAGAGTTTTGACTATAAAAGTAATTTTCAACGCCATTGATAACGTTTATTCATTCACTTATTTCTGTGCACTTATTAAATCATCCAACAGTGCTCATTTTACATTTCTTCTCGTTTTCTTTTTTTCATATATCAAGGAAAATGGAGGTGTGCTCAGCAAGAAGGGAGACTTTATTTTCAGTGGTGAGCACATTTTTGAAATCATCACCAAAGCCTACATTTTGATCCAGAATATCTGTGGCAAGCCGCCGGAGGTGCATATATCCAATCAGTAAGTATATTAGATCTTATATATATATATATATATATTGAATATAGCATAACCACTTTGAGACACCGGTTCTTGTTAGGTCACCGTTATTAGATCACAAGTTAAGCAATGTTAAGCCTGGCTAGTACTTGATGGGCGAGCTACAGGGTGACCCCAAAAAAAACGGGCCCAACTCTAATTAGGCTCTGTTTCTTAGTGTTTTGTCCGAATGAAATGAAACTTTGGTCATAACTAGTTTATTATATTCAAAACATCACATCAAAACACTAGGGTATTTGGCCTTTTTTTTTCTCTGCTCTACAGCATATGTTCTAGATGGCCTCCATTTAGCTTCTTTTTTTTTTTTTGGTCACCCTTTATTACAGAATACCAGGCGCTGTATGTAAGAGAACGTTGACACTTCTGAAAGCCTTGCATCCCACTTTGCTTCCAGCTGTCTCAACTCCGTCCTCCTGCTGGGTCAGGCTGGTTGGGATGAGATGTAACATGATCGTTTGTCGGGAGGGTTACTTGATTTGTCCGTGTCATGAGGACATATCTTGATCCTGTTGTTATGTCCTGGCATGGCAACTAGCTCTCCGGGTGTTAGACACGATCAAATGATAGGCACATGGACGATGGACGTTCTTTACATCAAAGCTGAATCACTAGGGTCAGTATGGCGTTGGCTATAACCGGTTGGCATTTTTCATGACAGGGACTGCTTCTCTGAAAATTGAACGCTGCATAGAATAAGCAAACAAGACATCTTTTTGATATAAAAATAAAATTATTTATTCTTAACAATTAAAAGGAGCATTTAACTTTGAAACCTATTCTCGACCGTCAGTCGTCGACTGGCGCAAAACTGTGTGTTGCTGACACGTGACCGTCTTGTTCAGTGTCTCAGTTTCGATTGCTTCAACAACACGATCTTAATTCTCCTCTCTTTCTTAATTGAAAGACAGACAGACAGAAATATACATAACACTTAAACATTGTTTAGTTTTTGTAGGCGTTGATGATGAGTTCTTTTAGGTTTGACCTTTTGAATTCTGGGGTCTTAGATCGTTTTGACACAACCGAGTTTCATCACAACTGTTAATCAAAGCTATTTGATATATTCTGACATTTTGAAAATCACACAGCGCCTGCATGATATGTGCGTGCTTCCCCACAAGTACAGAACCATCCTGGTTCAAGGTTGATTAATGCAGAAACCTTTCGGCTCTCCAAAAAGAGAGTTTCCTTATTGTGCCAGAGAGAAAAAGAGAATAAGACTGACTCTGCACAAACCAGCTTCATTTTAAACAAATTCATAGGATGATAAAATGCCTTTGTACCGACAGACAAACTGCTTTATATTAGATTCGCAACATCTTCACCTCCGGAATGCTAACTCATTAGATGCCAACCATACCAGTTGAGTATACATCCCTGATAATTAGTCCAGCAGTGTCTGAACAACTTTGACAATGTGGCACAATAATAAAGAACCTTTTTCAGGGAGATGTTTAAAAACCTTGGACATAATTTTAATCATGCTATGGAAAATATGACAGAGATGACAATCTCCAGCTTGACTCCGGTTGACAGATGTTTATAAAATCTCAGCCGTGTAAAAAAAATAGGGGTCGACAGATGTGAATGGCCGACATCAGTCTTTTTTTACTTTATTGTCATTAAAAATTGGGAAACTGGTTGTTATGCCCAGGACATAACATCCATTCTAGAGACGTCCCCCATAGCATTGACAAACCAAGTTACTCTCTTTGGTAAACGATAATAACACAACAAGTATAGCTTTGTGCAGTCCTAGGAGATCCACTTTCCCAGGCTTTACGTTCTTTCTTTGAGAAGAGGTTAGTTTATCGGTAATTGTTCAGGGCAACCCTACCGGGGAATATTGACGGGTCTACTTAGGCATTTTGTATGGACTAGGGCACACACACATCTTGTGCACTAGCTTTTCAATCTTGTATCATATATTCCTGCAATGAGAGAGAAATAAATATTACACCTTAAGCTCTAACATCTTACCAGTTTTTCTTCTCATCTGCAGAACATATTACTAGGACACTATTCTCCTGCAGGCTACAACATGGTCGTCTTCAAATCAAGTCTCGGCAAATACTTGCCATAAAGTTTCTTCATAAAAAATTAAAATTTTGTCCATTCTATTCAGCATTTTCAATCTTCTTATAATATTCTTCATTTCACTGACAAACATCTGGTGTTACTAGATCAGGTTGTTTGATGATACCGGTTTCCTGACAGAAAATACACCAAACATTGAAGTTATTTTTTTTCCTTTCTCTTTGCAAAACTCGATCATGTTCTGCAAAGCTAAAAACAATTTTTTTCTATAAAACAAGCAAATCAATATTTCAAGATGTAATTGGTCCTAGATATGACCTTAAACTATATCCGATGGTGAGGCCCCAGCTGCCGGGCTTTGGAGAGTGTGGAGGCACCCCGGAATTGGCATTGCTTCCAGGTCCCCCTCTGACCTGGAGTGGTAGTACCTGTTAGGGTCTCAACTATGGGTTAAATAGAAACCGACTTGAAAAAAAACAAACAAATATATTCTATTAAAACATTTTTCTTCAAAATCACTGGATTCAGCATTAAATAACCTGAAAAGGGTTGATATGCCGTAAAACAAAAACAACCAACCAAGATTTAATTAATTTGAAGGATAAAAACTTTTGCCAGAGTGACTGAATTTGGCATTAAATAACCTGAAAAGGGTTGATACGCCATAAAACAAAACAGCCAAACCAAATCAAATCAACTAACCAACTGAATGATAAAGAATATTATAAGAGGATTGAAAATGATAAATGAAGTGGACAAAATTTTAATTCTTATGTGGACAGTTTATGGCAAATATTTGTTGATAACTCTGTGCAACAGCCAAAAAAGTACAGGACATTTGTGGCCATTTTTATATGCACAATGGCATAGAAAATCCATTTCTAGCATTCTTTTTGTTGAATTAGGTGCAGTTTTTTTTTTTTTTTTTTTTTTTGTAAAAAAATGTTACTTTTGAGAATTTTGCAGAGAATCTTAATGATTTAGGTGATGAATATAGCGAATGATTTCATCAGGATATTTCAGTGCTGGTGAAACGTTTTAAAAGAAAATAAAACCCTGGCATGACGGCAGACTACTACTGTAATATAAAAAGGAAAAATGAGGGCTAAGAGGACAAAATATTGTTTAAACGGACAATTCTGTTTTGTTTTTGTTTTTGTTTTTTCATTTATAACCAATAATAATAAAATATGATTTATTGTTATTCATCATATATGAAAATGTTGCTTACTTTAGAGAAATGAAGGTGAGATATAGTATCAAGATGCTTTTCTTACACCAAAACAGTAGTCCGAACATTACAAATGATACAGATCTTATGTGGCTTGTACTTTTTTAACCTGAAATTTGTTGCACAAATCTAACAACAACAATAATAATAATAAAATTCACATTTTTAATTTTTGACTAATAAATCACCACTTAACAAGGCCAAAATTTGCTCGAGGATAAAGGCTGATGAGATGGATTGATTGTGATTTGAATAAATAGTAACCCATTAGTTTTTCTTTATTTCAACATGACCGGTTAGACCAGACTGTGCACGAACATTCTCATTCTCATTGTGACATAGTTTTTACAGGTTCATTCTTACCCGTGAACCATCAAATCACATCTCTTTGTCCTCGCCCACAGAGAATCACTTTTGTTCTGTTCTTGCTCGTGAGTGATCAAAAAAAAATAATACATTTTCAAATTCCTTCAATAAGTTTCCAGACTTTTTTTGTATGTGCATTTTTATTGATAGTACATACATGAAACTTTAGTCCTCTTCGAAGTAATCTCTGCTGGCTGTAATGTTTCCAGACGTTTTTAAAATTGTCATAGATTCTTGAAAATTCAGTATGTTATTGCTATACATTTTATGTGATTGCTGACCAATTTTTATGATTTCAGTTTCAAATGAACTGCTACATCAGGAATTGGATTACACCCTACTAAAGCCTGATTGTCAAAGCTAGTGAATTTCCAAAATGCAATCTGGACGTGTAGATACTTTAGAAGAATGATATGCAATAAAATTCTGTTTTAAACTTGGAAAAAATGCCACAGAAACATATGGAATGCTTCAGACTGCTTTTGGACCATCTTGCATGAATCAAGTATCAGTTTTTGAGTGGCATAAGAGATTCAATGAATTTGTGAGGAATGATGAGAGGCTTGGGAACACTAGAATTGATTGGCCAAATAAAGAATTTCATGGATAAGGACTGCTGTGTGTCTATAGAGATAATATGTGAACAGTTTGATGTCTATGTGTAAACTGTATACAAATTTTTTACAAGGAACTGAAGATGTGGAAGATTTGTATGAATTTGTTCCAAGGGTGCTTGGAGAAGATCAGAATAGAAGACATTGTCATAACAGCAGAGAGATGGTCGAGCTGATCAATTCAGATCCTGTAGTCTTTGATGCTCTGGTGACCTGTGATGAAAGCTGGATCTACTGCTATGACCCAGAGACGAAGAGACACAGTTCCCAGAGGAAACATGCCAGCTCTCCCAGACCCCAAAAGGCCAGACAGAGAAATCCACCCAGAAACTTATGAGGATCCCTTTTTTTTTTTTTTTGACAGCCTGGGCATGATCTACATGCACTGGATTCCTACTGGAGAGACAGTTAACAAGGAATACTATGAGGTTTTAAGGGAATTCAGGAAGAGATTCTATCAGAAGATGCTAGCACTCTTCAAATCAGGTCAGTGACATTTCCACCAAGACAATGCACCAGTCCACAACTCCATCCTTGTTACAGGCTATTTCATCAAGATGGGCATCAAGACAGTTCCTCTAGAAGTGTAAGCCATGTTTAGTTTCAGAAGACTTTCCGATGGTTCGTTGTCTACACAAGTCTTGGGAAGTGACTGGTTTGCAGTAGACAGAACAGTTTCCGATGGTTCGCTGTTCTACACAAATCCTGGAAGGTGACTGGTTTGCAGTAGATAGTTCTTGAATTGGAATCCACAGAACAAAAGATTCTTCCCGTGTTGACACAAAGAAGAAAACATATGCGAAATTGCTACAGAAAGGTTTAATATTTATGGAGCAATTCTGGTTTCTGATTGGTTGGTAGCAGGACGTGAATTAATTCGATTCATCGGTTCCTAGCAGCATCGTTTATAAATGGAATCTCCCGACTGTTGGAGATCATACCTCATTATAGTAAAAAATATTGTAACAGTTCCTCACCCTCCCTATAGTTCAGCCCTTGCTCCCTGTGACTTTTGGTTATTCCCTGAGCTCAAGGAAAACCTTACAGGCTGTCGTTATGAGACAATTGAGGAGATGAAAGAGGCTGTGATGAGAGTCATTGGTATGTTCACACGAGAGGACTTCCATGTGACCTTCTAGAAGTTGTTGGAATGGTACGACAAGTGCATTGCAGCCGGAGGAGATTACTTCAAAAGGGGACTAGAGTTTCATGTGTGTACTATTAATAAACGTGCCCATATGAAAAAAGTTTGGAAACATATTTAAGGCACAGCAAGTTCATTACAGCCGGAGGAGTTTACTTCGGAAGGAAACTAGAGTTTCATGTGTGTACTATCAATAAAAGCATCCATACGAAAAAAAAGTCTGGAAACTTATTTAAGCCACCGCATAAACTGATCTATGAATGTTTAGATTCAGGTAGTTACAGGAGAAGTTTTCCTACTTTTTGACTGTGCGAGACCCCAATTCGAAAAAGAGAAAGAATAATGCTCTTTTGTGTTCAGCCTGCCAAAATTGGGTGTCTGTTGATTAGTCAAGGAGAATTGTTTTGGCCAATCAAATAAGTTTGTATTTTTTTTTTTAGAATAATAGGAGTGGAAAAAAATAGACTTACCTATCTTATGGGAGAAAGGGAGGTAAATCTTTTTATGTATAATTACTCTCTCACTAAATAAATTGTGGTGTTTGGGGGTAGGAATGAGCGATTAAATCGCTTATCCCCTTTGAAATATAAAAAAAATAATTTCATTTTTATTTTATTTATTAGGTTTGCTGCTGATTTAAACGGGAAAAAAGTGGATGTCTGCTTCCGAAGAGTTCCTCAAGAAATTCTGCCAGGCGTTTTAAAAATTACTCGGAAAGGGAACCAATTTGACGTTCTTCAGCATTGAATGGAAAGATCTTCTCTAATATATTTTTTTTTTCGCCTTCACACATGCGCACATACATACATATATATGCATATATATGGATTAATATATATATATCTATGGATTAATAACTGAGACAGATTTATATTTTATGAAGCTTTCAAAAGTTCTTCATTAAATATAAACATGTCGGACATATTAATTCATTTAAAAAAATTAAAAACAATGTTTACAAATACGAAACTAATTAGAAGAAATGGTTATTGAATAAACAGCAAAAGTTTCAGTAAAAAATGTAGATTCATGATATGAATTCGATCTGGCTTAAACTGCTTACCCCATCAAACGAGTGGTAAAGCACACCCTGGTTAATTAGGGTGATCCCTTCGTGGTACAGGTTCGAATCCTGTCGGCGGTCTGTATTTTTCTCTGATGTTTATTTCGTATTTGATTTTCCGTTTCTACTTTCAACTATATATATTTATATATATCAACTTTTAAAACCAGCTGAAAGTTTTGTATGTGCACTTATGTAAAGTGCTTGATGCCTTCTCAGACTGAGCTATAAGTACTTGAATAAATTACAAGTTTTAATGGACCATTACCAGTGTTTTCACACTATTAGCGATCGTCAGACAGTCTAAAACATGATCTAGGATGCAATCCTATGTGGTGCTACCAGATCAGACAGTCTGAAGATGCTGGCTTTCTGGCCTAAAATGCACCAAACATTAATGTTATCATATTTTTTCCATTCCCTTTGTAAAACTCAGTCATGTTCTGCAAAGTCAAAACCAAAAACAATTTTACTATACAAAAAATAAATGGCAGACCAAACACCATGAATAAATATTTCAAGATAGAAAAAACTTGAAGCATAAAATCTTTTTCTAAATTAACTGGATGCGACGTTATATAACCCGAAAAATGGTTGATATGCTGTAAAATTAAACGACCAAAACCAAAGCAATCCTAAGATCGCAATCTTGTAATTGCTTTATTTACAAAGACTTAAATCGTGCTTTTTAGGACCGACTGCTGATTGCTAAGAACGTGAAACCATTGGTATTGACATATTAAAAAAATGTAATTTCTTCAATATATATATATATATATATATATATATATATATATATATATATATATATATATATATATATATATATATGAATGCTGTGTGTAAGGGACTAAAAGATTCTAACCAACCAATCAAGGCAGGAAGAATATCAGAGAATTGTTATAAGAAAATAACACAATCATTTTTTTTTTTCCCCCAAGAATTTTGTCAGACGAACCGGAAACTTTTACTTCCGAGAGTTCTTGCAGGACCAAATAATACTAAAAAAAAAATATATACCCATTCAACGGAAACTCAATGACTTTGAGGTAGAAATATTTAAACATGTTGTCAACGTGAAACCGTTTCAACCGGCTGATCTTTTCCAAGTAATTAAACTTGGTTTTAATACGATTCATCAGTAAAGTTGACCTTCCTTGGTGTAATTTAACTAAATTTAACAATTATAAGGGGTCGGATGACTTGATATCTTGACCCTGACTTTGATCCGATCAAATTATGCTGACAAAACTATAGAATATTTTAAAAAGAAAAAGTGTTACTAAACTATTATTATTTGAAATTTGGTGGGGAATTTTCTTTTTTTTTTTTTTTTTTTAGGGGGTGCGGCTCAAAATGAATAAACGAATTAGGGGGAGGGGGGCTCAAAATTAGCAAACTATTTTGGAGCGGGGTTCTCAAAATTAGCAAACGAATTTAACTAACTGACATTTATAGGGATTCGGATCACTTGATATCTTGACCCTGACTTAACCTAATTATTCAAATAGCAAAGCTATAGAATGTTTAGTAAGAAAAGGTTTACCAAACTAATATTATTAGAAATTTAGTGATGCAGTGTCCTGGGAGTAATTAAAAATACTGTTAGAATATGTTATTTTATTTCACAACTTATGTATTAAACATATATTCCAAACCTATCTACCATTAAAACGAAAAACTAAGTACTGTTAACACATACTTAGCCTAATTATTCAATTGGCAAAATTAATTATTCAATTGGCAAAGATAATTATTCAATTGGCAAAGCTAATTATTCAATTGACAAAATTAATTATTCAATTGGCAAAATTAATTATTCAATTGCCAAAGCTAATTATTCGATTGGTAAAACTAAATCGACCTTATTATTCACAGTCGGCATTTAAGAAAGACAAAGCAAACAGAAATCATCATTTCTTACTCTAATTTTAAGATTATTGGGGAACCCTGATATTCTCCATTTTGTTGGGGCCTCGTGGCAAAGCTAATTATTCAATTGGCAAAGCTAATTATTCAATTGGCAACATTAATTATTCAATTGCCAAAGCTAATTATTCAATTGGAAAAATTAATTATTCAATTGGCAAAGCTAATTATTCAAGTGGCAAAGCTAATTATTCAAGTGGCAAAGCTAATTATTCAACTGACAAAATTAATTATTCAATTGGCAAAATTAATTATTCAATTGCCAAAGCTAATTATTCGATTGGTAAAACTAAATCGACCTTATTATTCACAGTCGGCATTTAAGAAAGACAAAGCAAACAGAAATTATCATTTCTTACTCTAATTTTAAGATTATTGGGGAACCCTGATATTCTCCATTTTGTTGGGCCTCGTGGGAGAAGTCCGACAGTAGTGAATTCTCAGTACTCTCAGGCCACTTTCAGACATCACCAAGGGAAAACAATTCGACAATGCACTAAGAGAATCGGTTCACTACAAAACTACCAAAGACACAGGGTTTATATTTCTCTCAGGTGAATAGAACAACGATTTATTTGAAAACTTTTTTTTTTTACTGCGAGTGAAAGTCAGGAAGAAAATACTATTAAAAGTGTCCGTCTTTTTTTTTTTTTTTTTTTCATCCCTGCCCATTTTTTTTTTCTTTTTTTCATCCCTGGCCATTTTTTTTTTTTTTTTCATCCCTGGCCATTTTTTTTTTCTTTTTTTCATCTGCCCTCATATTTTATATGAATTATTTACTCAAAAATGAAACCATTAACACATTTAGACATTATAGAAATAAATTTTTGAATTAGCACAAAAATAAAAATAATATCAATATTGGGTTAGCAATTTAGTTTTTACCGTTTATTATTATTTTACTTTTTATTTATTTATTTTATTTTTACTTTATTTTTGTACTCACTAAGAATTCTCACACAGGTTACCATCAGAAGTTACTTACTAACAACAGCTGGTGGTGTTCCCTGGAGTCTGGGTGACAACAAGTCTCCCCAGATTTCCAATATTCTCCAGCTCTTTCGATAATTTTCACAAATGAATTTGAGTTAGTATTATTTTATTTATTTTATTTTTTATTTAGAATCCCTGGAAATAACAAAAGAGTAGAAAAAGATTCTGCTTTGCTTTTTGGCAAGAAGCAAAGTGTAGTATCTGTTCTAGCACTAAATTTTATTTTTCTATCCTCAGTTAGTGAGGGAGAAATCTTTCTAGATTGTTTTACTTTTGTTGTAATCCAGACTGGTCATTTTTTCTTTTTTTTTCTTTCGAGAATTGCATTGTAGAAATCTTTTTGTGATCTTTTTTTCGAGTTAATTAAAGTTAATTTCTGTTTATTTTCGGATTATTCGAATTAAATGTCAAGTTCAGAAAAATGAACACTCTCTACACCCCCTTCTTTTTTATTTATTTTATTTTTATTCATTTTATTTTTTATCCATTTTATTCATATAAATTTTTATTTCTTTATTTTATTTTTATTTTTTATTTTATGTATTTATTTTGCTTTTTGTTTTTTACCAACGAGGTATTAAAAATCGGTGCAAGTCCATAGTTCAACCTAAATAATAAAAAAAATAAGAATACAGAAAATACAGAAAAAAATCTTTATGTTGTATGTCCCATTACGGAACGAAAATGTTATATTCCAAAAATCACGTAAATTGCTCAAGTAGTTTTATTTTTAACCGAAAAAAATCAAATTTTATGACTAAGTAAAAAGGAGCTGTCTTACATCGCCATCTTGAAAAAAAAACAAACAAAACAAGAGCCAATAACCCTACAATAATTCGAATTTGTGAGATTGGCCTTGTAATGCTAACGATTTCACCTTGATCACTCTAAAATCGTTTAAAAATGATTTTCTTTATATAACAAAAAGTACTTGATCAATTTATGTGATTTTTGGAATATGACATTTTTGTTCCGTGATGGATATGTAAATCACAAAGATTGTCTGTATTTTTGTTTTTATTATTTAGGTCGAACTGTGGACTTACACCTGAAAATGTTGTTGAACGATGGAAAGAAGTTATAAACAGCAAAAGAAAATAAATTATTTATTAATTAGTTGTTATTTTTTAAGAAACATGTTAAATTGAAATTTAAAAAACTGCCGGAACTTAGTTGCTAACCCAATATTTTTATTTTTTTGAATAAACCTAAAAATATCATTTTGAAAAATCATTTCCTTCTCTTTTGGACCTTCATAAAGATCTTAAGTGTACTCTAGCCATTGCATTTCGTACATGTTCAAAAACATTTCTAATGAATTCCTTGGTACTGATCCAGAACCTGACCCAAGGTTGTGTTGGCATCTTCCAGCAATTTATGGCAAGCAACTGGAAAAGTTGCTGGTAAAAACTGATGCAAACACTGCCAGGCGATAAATTCAAAACAGTGAAAACAAAACTTTAGCAGATAAGACCTACCTGAAGTTTAATTCTATGAAAGAATTTTTTCCAAGAAAAATTATTAATTTTTTTAACAAATGTTTTTTAGACAAAAACATGGAAACAATTATGTTCAAAAACAATGTTTTTTTTTTCCAGAAAAATATCAGAAAAAATGTTTTTCATGAAAGTCAATGTTTTGTTTTTCAAGAAAAGTATCAGAAAAATGTTTTATTTTTTATAGAAGTCAATGTTTTGTTTTTTGTTTTTAAAGAAAAGTACCAGAAATTTTTTCTATTAAAAAAAGCAGTTTTGTCGCCTGCTGACTAATTATCACGTTAGCTTTTTTCAGCTTACCTAAAAAAAAAAGAAAACATTGACTTCCATGAAAAAAAAATGTTGTTTTTTTGATTTTTCATGAAAAGTATCAGAAATTTTTTTTTCATGAAAATCAGTTGGGGTTTTTTTTGTTGTTGTTTTTGCTTTTTTTTTTTTCAAGAAAAGTATCAGAAAAAATTTTTTCACGGAAGTCAGTTATTTTATTTATTTATTTTATTTTATTTTATTTTATTTTATTTTTTTCAAGAAAATATCAGAAAAATGTTGTTTTTTTTTCTATTAACAAAAACAGTTTTGTCGCCTGCTGACTGATTATCATGTTGGCTTTTTTTTCCGGCAGCTTATCGTAAACTGTTGGAAAATGCCGACACAACCTGGAATTATGTTTTGGATCAGTACCAAATTCTTATTTTCTTTACCTTTTTTTTTTTCTTCAAGTTATTGTCTCCATTAATAGAAAAACGATTTAAATAACTCTTCTCTGTGAAAATTCAGACAAAAATAGAAACAAGTATTTTTTTTTTCTATGTTTTTATTTATTATTATCTTTTTACTGATGAGTCAGCAGTTATCAAGGCTAAAACGCCACTCAAGGATATTGCGATTTTTTTTTTTTTTTTTTTTTTTTGTTGTAGCAATATGTCGTAAGTTTTCAAACAACTGGCACGGGAAGGTGGGGATTGCATAAAAAGATCGTCTATTCTTTTTCCGAGAACTTCAGCCGGAGGTTTTCCCTCAGCACCAAAACCACCAGAGTCTAGACCAATAAGATGGTTTTTTTCCCTGTTGACTGAGGTATGGTCTTGGTTCTATGCAGTTCTAGGAGGGGCTCCCTACCAGGCTTTACTTTCTTACCTATTGAGAAGGGGTCAGTTTATTGTTAAACACCTAATGCGCCCCTACCAGGAAATACTGATGGGACTGTCTAGGCATGTTTTTCTGGCCAGTGCTCTTCCACTAGGGCTTTTCAAATCCCACTTTCCCGACCTTGTGTCGCATCTTCCCGTCGTGGGCGGGAGATAAACATGTTGAACTCATCTTTATCCCCCTCTTCTCTGACACCATTTAACTAATCATAAGGAGACGGGCTCGAAGATACCGCATCACTATACAAGATATGTGGTATTTCTTTTCTTATTCTTCCCAATGTCGCTGCTTAAATATAATTAGAAGTTAATGCGATAGATGACTTGTCAGTTGAATGATGAAAAATATTATGAGAGGATTTAATAAATAACTTCCTCTCCTCCCAAATTTAGACAAAAACAGAGTAAACTGTTTTTCTACAATTTTTTTAACCACTTTTTATTTTGCTAATGACTCACCATTTATCAAAGCTAAAAGCCACCCGAGGATAAGGGTTAAAAAATGAATGGATTATCGGTTGAATGATGAGAGGATAAAATTGAATCACTGTTTATGACGAGTATTTGTTAACATTGAATTTGAAGACGAATCATGCTGTAGTCTGCAGAGAAGCAGTCTCACAGACTGATGGGAAGTTCTTGAGGGGGGCGGGGAGCTCCGTTTGTAGAAATTCCATTTGATTTGATGCTAGGCACACAGAGGAAGAATGGGAAGTTATTTGCAGTTGTGGTAGATAAACGAGTTCTTGCGAATGTCTTACAGGGAATCATAGATTAGAGTTCGGTCAAACATTTTCTATGGAAGTAAAGATAGAGTAAGAAAATACTTTGTTTGGCATTTTGGCTAGGAGCAAAATGTAGTATCTGTCCTGACATTACACTTTATCTTTTTCTGTCCTGGGTCAGTGAAGGAGAAATCGTTCTAGACTGAGACAATTTTTGTTTGGTTCCAATCCAGAGTGCCCCTTTTAGGGGAGCTGGATTTTTCCCCACATTAAAAACCGACTTTGTGTCTAACTCTGTTCTCGTGGGGAGGCAAGTAAACAGGAACTAGCAACGTTTCTTCTGTAAGGAGGGGGTAGAGAATAGAAGATATTCTTCCCCACTAGATTTCAAAGTCAATTTTATATTTTTCAAAGCAAGAAAGGAAGCTTTAAATAGTATCTCTCCAGATGTGGCAAAATAAATTCACCATTTTTACATCATTGTTAAAAATTTTGTTCACAAGTAAATGCTAAAAATAAAGGAGAGTGCAGGAGTTCATGACCCTCACAATCAGAAGTTCTAAAACTGCTCCTCGGATCACTAGATATTAATTTAATAACAGATTATTTTTATCTTCACCAGTAAAATTTAATTTTTACTAGTCAGAAAAGAAAGCGCAGGAGTTCATGACCCTAACAGTCAAAAGCCCTAATACTGCTTTCCTGGTCACCAAATATTAATCTAATAACAGATTTTTTTTTATCTTCACCGGTAAAAAAAAAAAAAAAAAGTGAAAATAACTTGTCCTTTTCACGTTTTAACTTTTTTTTTCATTGCCTATATTGAGCGATATTCTACTTTAGAAAGAGAGAGAGAGAAAAAATTACAGTCTGCTTTTTTATAGAAATTGCACAAGACAAGGCATGAAGTAAAAAATTAACCAACAATAATGTTAGATCGATATATTGCAACCCAGAAAACAGCAATTATTTTGCAAAAATTTTATTTTGTTCAGAAATTAAAAGAGCTATCATCTTATTGTGCTGTCCTGTTCTAGCATGGCATTCACTCATAGCAGGTTGAACCGACTGCTCCTTCAAGGGGAAGTTTCTAGGGAATATTACATGCATAAGCAGCATATATATCCTAGTCAAGTGAGATGATTTTAAAAAACCTTAGTTTTTGCAGGGACATGTCGCCACCTGCTCACATACAGCATTAGCAACTGGTATTTCTAAATGGTCACCCATCTGGTACTGACCAAACTCAACCTTGCTTAACTTTGGTGATCAAATGAGAACCAGTACACCAACGTATATAAACATCATCTTTCATTACATAATTGGAATTAATCAAAGAATTGTTCCAGCTGATTTTTTTTTTTAAGTATAGGCGATATAAACAAGCAAAACAATTTATCCTAAAAATAAAAATGGGAATAACTGAGTTTTCTTGGACGGTAGGCATTTTTAGTGCATGCATATTTATCAAAATTAACTCCAGATTCATTTTATGTAATGATAATAGACTCTGGTGCTTATTTAGAATTCAACCTATTTTAAAAACTAAATTGCAGAAAAATCTTTATGATGTACATATTCGTCACAATGAAGATGTCATATTCCAAAAAGCACATAAATTGATCAAGTAGTTTTTTTTTTTTTTGATATAGCTAATCATCTTTTTGCGATTTTTAGCGATTTTAATAAGAAATTGTATCCACCACAAGGCTGATTATGATCTCAGTAGTTTGAATTGAGTTGACTCCCCCTGATTTATAAAACATAAAAATGAGACCTACTTGATCAATTTATATGATTTTTGGAATATGGCATCTTCGTTCCATGACGGGTACATATATCATTAAGTTATTTTTTAAGATTTTTCTGTATTTTTGTTTTGAAAACAGGTTTAATTTTAAGTAAACGCACACAAGCTTTTAGAAAAATTTGTCATAGTTTTTTTTCAAATTCAGTGTTTTATCTGAACATGAGAAATGTACCCCTAGCAGGATTCGAGCTCACAAACAGGGAACGTCATTAAGGCCCAGAATGGTTAACTCTGGGGAGGAGATAATACATGGGAGCATTCAAAACATAAACTTGTTTAATGCTTTGAAGTTCCTTTGTATGCTAAAAGAAAATCCTGAAATAATTATACCTATATTTAAGTAAAACCTGCACAAATATTATAGTGTATCATGCAACAGTGCTCAATACCAGACTCGATAGAGCAAAGTAAAGATAAAGGAAAACAACAGGATAAACCAAAATAGGTTTGAAAACAATGAATAAAATAGACAAAATTTGAACACCTATAAGGACTGCTTATGATAAATATTCATTAACATTGAACTTGAAGACGACCATGTCGTAGTCAGCAGGGAACCAGTAATGCGTTCTGCAGGTGGGAGTTCTTGAAAAATAGTCTTTTTGTGGAAACACTGTTTGATTTGATGCTAGGCATGAAGAGGAAGAATTTATTAGCTGTTGTGGTAATTAAACGAGTTCTTTTTGCGAATGATTTACAAGGAGAAACCAGAGATTGGAGCTCAGTCGAGCACTTTTTGTGGAAATAATATGACTTAAGCAACCCTCAGAAATGGCTTTCCTTAGGACCCTTAACGTCCATTTCATAAATCTTTGCTTTGCAATCGATCATAATTGAATAAATGTGTTTCCGGAATTTCTGATTATAGTCAAGATTGTTTACTCTTTTTTACTTCCGGTTTATGCTGTCCATCTGACTGGATAACTAAATGTGGTCAAGTGAACAAGAAAGCCAGTCTTAACAGAGCTTTCAGATTATCTAAGAGGAAGATAATCATTAATCAAAACGGATTATATCTTGCTTGTCATCGTCGTCCAATCTGCAGAGCAAAAATAATCAAAATAATATGAACCTCAAAAATTCATAAACGAAAAGGGAAATCGTCGACCGTAGTCGAGGGCCACTGAAAGTGTAACAGTGCGCGGACGCAGATATGCAAATGTATGCAAAATGACGTCACCGGTAAAGAAAGACTATCAAAAGGAGAGAGAGAGCACGTTAGGGAGGACGATCATGTGAGACACGTCACTGCCGTAACGAAAGGGCATGCGTGGCAGGAAAATAAAGAAAGAAAGGTTGTTGTTGCAACGGGAAAAAGCGAGTTAAAGTTCTTTCCTATTCTTTGTCTCCTTTGTGACGCAGACTGCATACAACGTTTGGGTCCAGTATGTAAACATTGCCATCATCGTCCAATCCACAGAGTAAAAATGAGAATAATAGTCCAAATAATCAAAACCATACAAATTATTAATCCTCATCTCAAAAATTCATAAACAAAAATGAAAATCGTCGACCGGAAAATTTCCTTTGCATTAGCTACTACATCAAGATGTGGGGGAGGGGATTACTCCACTTGCTCTTGACCCCCTCTTATTATGCTGAGTGCTAAGCGAGGGGATATCAAGTATCATTTCTTGAGTCTTTAGTATACCAAACCAAGGATTGAACCCTAGGATCCCAGCCCATTAGTGAACACTTTAACCATTGTGCTAAATTGGCTGGTAAAGTAATCTACATAATTTCTGAAACTTAAGAACCCATACGATGCTGAGTATCCCTGCTAATTTACAGTAAGTATTGCTTCAGTATTAGATAACCAAGAGGGGTTGATATGCCGTAAAAGTCAAACCAAAGTCTATAGCATTCATTTTCATATTTCTCAAACCAGCAATAATCTGGCACAGCTGAGTAGATGCCGTATCAATCAAAGATACGTCCTCGACAATCAGTCTGACAGTGGTTTTGCTGCTGTCGGTCTGAGGTGTGGTACGGTTCAGTGGTAGAAGACCCACCTTCCCAGGCTTTATTTTCTCTCTGGGAAGGGGCTAGTTTATTGCTCGTCGCCTCAGGCATCTCGAACGGGAAATGCCAATAGGGCTGCTCAGGCATTTTTGTGAGCCAGAGTGTGCTTACCCTAATGCACTGGCTGTTAAGAAGAAAAGAAAAAAAAACATAGCTGATCCAGTGTCTAACTTCCTGGAAAAACGGTAAATAAAATATTCCAGCATTATCATGTATGTTTCAATTTTTATTTATTTATTTTTTTTTTTTTCATGCTTGGTTTGACCCAAATAAAATGTATTTGCAAGTCAAGTAATTTCGTATGAATCATCATGGTACAACATTTTTTTTATCAGCTCGGTTCTGTTGTTGGCATTGGTTTTCTAAACTCTTTCTAAAATCAGGAAGGACCACATTAAGGTTGCCAACATCCATAAGTGAAAGTGATGCTATAGAAACAACTGGATTTAAACTTGGCAGACCCAGGTCGTCAGTCCACGGCGTTATCAACTTTACCACCATTGGAGAGTGTTTAAGTTTATGTCACTTGTTAAAAACTTGTATGCTAGGAACGCAAAATTGTAGAGAAGTGAGACTGGTACCATTTTGAAAGCTTAGTTTTTCAAGTTATTTGTAATTTAGCAACTATAAACCAGGACATGCTGGAGCAGCGGTGTTACGAGCACCACTACCACCAGCTGCCATTAAAATTTTGATTCTGTGCTTAATTTCTAAGCTCGACACTGATTGGTGCAGGCATTTAATTCCCTTTTTTGCTTGCCCAATCAGAGGCCATCTCTCAGGCGAGCTAAGTACATTACCAGAGCTTATAAAAGGAGGTGCCAGCTAGACTTTTTCTCTTCCTTTCGCACAAGATGGAAGTGACTGAAGCTGGAACATTTGTAAATAAAGGTAATTTATAATATAGATGTGTAATGGAAAGACACAAACAGAAGTAAATTAAAATATATAATGGGTCACCTTTTATTAATAAAATGTATATATATATATATATATATATATATATGTATGTTTTTGTCTACTGTACTACCTTTAACGTGCATATGTGTGTCATGGTTTCCAGATTATAAATTATTCGATCGGGGGATCCTATTTATTAAAAAGGGGGATAGCAGGTGATAACATACTACGAACATTAAATTAGTATATAGGTACGTTAATTTAATGTTCGTAGTATGTTATCACCTTCTATCCTCCTTTTTAATAAATAGGATCTCCCGATCACCAAAGCCGTATGTAAAAAAAAAAAAAGTATGCTTTTGGACCGTACGTGAAACTAAAATATATCTTGATTTTCTGGCTTGGTAGTATTTGTTCTGTCTAAAGATGGTATGATGATATTGTGGGATTTCCGATCGCGCCGGGGTTCATATAATGAAACACGCTGGACGTCCACAAAATGTCTAGCAGCAATATATTACATATAAAAGATACCACTGTGAAATTTCCATAGGTCCCGCTAGTATATATTATATTAATAAAAGATCAATCTATATAGCTTATTCTTCCGTTATACGTCTTGATTTGTTTTGGTTTGTGTCTATCCGTTACAACTTACAAATATATTGCCTTCTATAAATTACTATTATATACACACTAAATAATGCTTCAAGTAAATTACATTAACTTCTTAGTCAAATTATATTTTCATATCCTTAACAGTTTATATCATAAGTTCTAAGAAAGTGACATAAACGTCTTTACACCTTTTGCATATGAATCTGTATTATTATTTATTTATTTTTTATTTTATTTATTTATTTTTTTTTTTTCATAGGGATAGTTATGATATCATTAGTTGAGCTAAATCTCCAGCAAGACGTTCATTAACTAAATAAATGAATCAACTTTTTGTGGGTCATAGTAGGGCATTTTTGATCAGCTCAATTCTATTGTCAGCATTCGTTTCTCCTAATTCTTTTTAGATTCAAGTACTTACAGAAGGGACCACGTGAAGGTTGCCAAAATCCATAAATAAGAGTAGTGCTATGAAACTTACTGGGTATACCAACGTCGTCAGTTCGCCTCATTATTCACTCCACCAATATCAATTCTAAAGGTTTTGATAATTCAAACATGATGATTTTTTTTTTAATTTTTGGTAATTTTAATGTTTAATCAAACATTAAAAAATGAAAATATCGAAAAAAAAGTTTAAATTGTACATATCCGTTATGGAATGAAGTTCTCCGAAAAAAAAAAAAAAATTCACTTGATTTCATCAAGTAGTTTTTGTTTTACAGAAAAAAAAAAAAATGTTATGATACCGAGCAAAAGGTTCGATTTTTAGGGAGAAAAGCTAGTATTTAAGCTGGGGAGGGAGTGTCGGCGCTTTAAACTGAGTTATCTCCCCGTGGCGTTTCTAAAAATCCAAACAATTTTTTTTTTATTCCAAGATGTCTGCCTACAACGTGCTGTCATAAAAATGTGTTTTTCTGCTGTAAAAAAAAAAAAAAAATTAAGTGAATTTTTTTTCGGGGATCTTCAGTTCAAAACGGATATGTACAATATAGCCTTTTTTTTTTTTTTCGATATTTTCATTTTTTTAATGTCTTGATTAAACTGTACAAGTACCAATTTTTTTATATTGATTTTTTTTTTTTTTTCTCATTAATTATATTCAGACTTTCTTCTTTATATTCTCCCCATTTCGAACCAGTCAAATGAAATTGGCAACTTTTGGAGTCTCAGTTGTTTCCTAAAGAAAGTCCGCAGAGCTTGGGAATCGAAACGTAGGGAATATACAGAAACGAATTAACGGAATTTGTCTGAATATGAATAATATAAATTAAAGCCCTTCATATGAAAAAAAATATTTTTTTCAATTACATTTACTTTTGAGGCCACGTTGTACTTTTGTAGTTGAAAGACAGACTTTATGGCTTTGGTTTTATAACATTGGACAAAATTGAACTTTCTCCACTGGAGCAGTTTCGTTATTTCAGGTTTTTTTATTACTTGTGACTGCGGTGCCACATTGCTTCCTTTACTTTAAAAAATAAGAGGATAACGAAAAAATGGTTTGTTTTATGTTTGTTTTTATACGTTGATTAACACTTTTCGCTAACCCCCCCCCCTCCTAAAAAAAAAATTAAATTCTACTTCTGTGGGTGATTACCTTTAAAAATACATTTTAGAAAGAAAAGAAACACAAAAAACAATTAGTTTAGAATTTGGAGTGGAGAAACAAGAAAAATCTCACTTTGTGTTAAATAAAAATTGTTAAAATAAAAAAAAAAAAGAACACATCCACAAAAAAAAAATCAACAAAAACAATGGTAATTTTGTAGTTCCTCATTAAAAATGGCGGATGTCTATGACATCATTAATCGTCTATTTTAAAGGTAATATTCCGCTATATTTCAGATTTATTTATTTAAAAAATAAAAATAAAAATAAAAAGCACTATTCACTATTTGAAAATATTTTTTTCTCGATTTGGTAAATGTTACCTTATGGTATTATTACCATGCATTAACATGGGTACTGATTAGAGGTCACCATTTCGGTAGGCTCCCACTTCGGGGCGCCTCCAATAACAGGGAGAACTGGAGCGCTGAAATAGAAAGAAATACTGGTAAAAGAAGACATTGTCTTCTTATAACAATGAGGACGTGTAACGCGACTTTGTTATGAATTCATGAGGTTTTATATATCCAATATATATGTGTGTTTTCCCGAAACCCGGGTTACAAAGAAAGACAGTGCATTTTGTAAAGTCTGTATTAATGTTCAATGCTCCTTTTGGCTACCTAACGGGAGCTGAGGAGTGAGGCATGTGTTCTGTCTCTAGTCGCCATGGAAGTAAGGACGTTTTCTTCACTCGAATGTCCCACGTAAACCGTTCTCGCTTTTCATTGGCTGGAACCTCTGATGACGTATAAGAAGAAAGGAAGGAAAAGAGAAAAGAGTAGGGAGAAAGAGAGAACTAAGGTGAGAATACAGCCTAGTCTCGTAGTAGTAGCAGCTCGCTACAACAGAACACCGACCACTCTACTTTGTTTTTTTAGGGGTATTCGAGATCGCTGACAACAAATCTGATAATCAAACCGCTGCAAATTTACCGTTTGCATGGTATGAACCCCTAGACCTTGGGACCATTTTGTGCCATTTCACCGTCTTCGGTAGTGTTTTTCTTACATGATACGTTCGCGTACGAACGGGCATAGTGGGGTGTCTTATCATATCGCATAGGAATCTTTAAGCGGTCATTTAAAGTAAAGTTGTTTTTTGTTTTTTTAAATGTGGTTTATTTATTTATTTATTTATTTTTTTTTTTTTTTTTGTCTTACGTAGTTTTAATGATTTTTAATTGATCTAAAAAAAGTTTTCACGACTGTTTACCAAAACATAACCACCAAACATATTTCGGTAAATTTATACAAACACCGTGACAGCGAATTAACCCTAACCCTAACCCTAAACCCTAACCCTAACCTAAACCCTAACCCTAACCCTAACCCTAACGCTGTCACGGTGTTTGTATAATAATACCCATATTTCTATGTTTTTCGTTCTTTTTAAGGAGGGGGGGGGTCCATTAAGATGTGCTTCTGCAGTTTAATTAACCGTTTTTCCGTAAGTAATGTGCCGACATTTACCATTTCACAAAAATGCTGTTTACATTGGGGAGGGGGCGGTAGTGGTGGTGCTGGGGCGTAAACAGAATTTTTGTGAAATGGTAAATGTCGGTGCTCTGTTGTGGCGTAAGGTAACATTTACCCTCGATTTTATTGTAAAAATGAAAATCAGTATTTTTTTGTGTTTTTTTTTCTTCTTATAAATAGATCCGAAAAATAACCCTTCAAATAGCAGACGATTAATTTATGTCACATTTGTCCGCCATCTTTGATAATTAACTGCCGAAAAACAAAATTACCAAAAACAAATCTTTTCTAGGTGCAGCTGAGATAAGTAGGTCCAGCACACGAGCCTCGTTCTGAAAAATCTGAACAGTTAGGTCACGTGAAATGTGACACCGGTGCTTCTACCATTATGGACTCTTTGAATGATTGATATAGAAAGCGTGAGCCAATTTTGGAAAATTTTCACTTGTTCGTTATGTTTATAAAATAAATAAAATAGTTATCAGGTTTAAAATATGAGGTTCAAAAAATCTCCTTAAGAGGAGATAATACGAAATGGAAAATAACTGAAACGAAATTGATCCATTCAAAAAATTTCAATATTGTTCATTGGCTTCACAAAAATCTTGAAATCTATTTTTTTCTTTGAAATATCCTTCAATTTTTTATACTTGTTCAGATTGACACTTATAGCGGCATTTAAAATTAAAGAAAATACAGAAATGTCTGTATAATGTATGTAGCAATTATGGAACGAAGATGAAAAATTCCCACAATCACCTAATTTGATCAAGTATATTTTTTTTTTTTTTTTTTTTTTTTGCAAGAAAATCAAAGTTTACTGTTTCGATGAGGGTGAAAAAAAAATGAAATCAACAAATCGGTAGACAAGGGCAAACAACTCTAATGTAAATAGAAACTGTCAAAATAATCACTGATTACCTCCCCTTATTATACTCTCTACAGAAACATAGCCTCGTCTATCACTTATCGGTAAAAAGCGGTAAATTTGGTTTCATAAATAATAATAAAAAAAAAAAACTTTATCGATTTTTTGTGATTTTTGGAATATACAATCTTCATTGTGTGACAAGTAGAGACAGTGGCACACTATAAAAGATTTTCTTCATTTTAGTTTATCGCTATAAGTGTCAATCTGAATACGCCTCTTTTTGGTAAAAATCTAAAATTCCGCAATTTTCTTTTATTATCTTTACTAGCGTGGGGGGGGGGGTTAGATGGAAACAAAAAGTTTTTGTAGGTAGGTAGGATCGAACCAGAAACCGAAGGTGGAAAATAAAGTGTGAAAAAAAAAAAAAAACTGACACGTTACCCACTAGGCCAGCCAGAGAGAGTAACAGAAAGACGTTTGAATTTATTCAATTAAAAACTGAATTGACAGGTGCGCGTATTTAATGGTCAAACAGAAATAGTACAGTTGACTTTTACTGCGAGGCAGTTTTTTGGGGTTTGTTTACTCAACTTTGGCTGGTTTTGTTTCCCCAAGATGTGGGGGGGGCAGCTCCCCATTTAAAGGAGATTGTCCAAATTGAATAGCATTTGTCTGATATAAGGGGTTTCCCCCACATTGATCAAAAGCTGATTGCTCTCTGGATGTTCCCGGCATGAGGCCGAAAAGCACACAGATTAGTTTCACTTTATTTATACTAAAAAGTCAAACAAACACGCAACAGAGCGAAATTGCGCAAATTTTATAAAAGTCGATCAAAATAAATCTAGACACGACGTCATCCCCCCCAAGAAGCCCGGCGAAAAAAGCCTTTGGCAGACATACATAAAATGTGCACACGCATTTTGCCTTTTATATATATATATATATATATATATATATATATATATATATATATATATATAGATTATAGAAAAGTATTTCTATGATTTCGTTCCCCTTGAATGACCACCCGGATCTCACCCATTGATCTAGTGAGTGGCCACTACTTAATACAGTTAATAATAGATTTGGCACAAGTGCACGTTAGGTATTTTTCACTTTTGGAAGTGTAATACTAACGAAAAGGGGAGACGCCCCAAAATGAATGTTTTTTCTTCTAACTAAGCTTTTCTGGATCCATTTTAAGATTAGAGAGGACAGATCGATTTTTTGTTTATGTGGTTTTAAAGCAAAAACAACAGCACTTACTTAATTTTCATCTCGAAAATAGTAATATCTCCAAAAATTACGAAAATTCATCAAGTAGAAGATTATTTATAGTTAAAAGTAATTTTTACGGAAAATTGGGGGGGAAAATGCATTTTTCCTAGATGTGAACACGTTGAAGATTGCGGATACAGGGGGCATACTTATATCCGTTTTCGCTACTTTAATGGCTCACATACTGTTTTAGACCATAGTGATAGGTTGTTTGTTTGTTTGTTTTACGGCATATCAACCCTTTTCAGGTCATTTAATGCTGAATCCAGTTATTTTGAGGAAAGATTTTTTAATAGAATATATATTTTTTTCAAGTCGGTTTTTATTTAATCCATAATTGGAACCCTAACAGGTACTACCACTCCGAGTCAGAGTGGACATGGGAGCAATGGCAATTAAAGGAGGGCTCCACACCCAACGCCTGCAAGCTGGGGCCTCACCATCGGATATAGTTTAAGGTCATATTCAGGACCTATAGTGATAGACTTTGTTTTTACTAAAAACAAAATACCAGCTGTTCTCAATGAATTTTCGTAATTTTTGGATATATTACTATTTACGACATAAGTAAGTACTGTTGTTTTTGCTTAAAATCACATAATAAAAAAAATTGAAAGGTCGACTCTTTCTTAACAAGCACCCTTTTCTGATAATCCGAAACAAGTTCAAACAAGATACACAAAAGACATTGCTTACTGTAATATTTCGTAAATTATTTAAATTGTAAGAAACGATGGAAATTGCAACAGTCAAATCGAAATAGTTTTAATAATTAAAAAAAAATGTTTCTTTAATAAAAGTTAGCATACATTTTCAGTGATTTTTTTTTTAATCTAGCAACAATAAGTTAAAGTAAATTATTTCTTAAATTTACAAATATAATAATATTTCAAAATAATTAATTTCAAAATAAATTTTATAATACATAAATAAAATATAATATTCAGTTTAGAATATTATGAAATGGATGAGATATATTTTTTCATATAACTTTAAAAAAAAATGTTTTAAATACAACAAGTCTTAAGAATTGTAGCAGTCATTTTAGAAATTTAGAAGAAAAAAAGCATTAATTCTAGATTGTCTCCCCTTTCACTAGTATTATGCTTTAGAAAATGAAAACAAAAAATATTTCTGGCTAGTTAAAATGCACTTGGGCAGATTATTCATTTACATATGTTCATATTAACAAGAACTTTCTTAAGACAACTGCAATGAAACTCATGTCATTAGGATTTTCTGCAATTCAAATATGTTTTTTCCGAGTCTGGCTAGTGCCAGTCCAGCAGAATTATTTGTAAGTAGCTCTAATTTTACAACTATTATGGCTACTGTCTTTATCTTAAGCTGCCACATCCTGCATCTGACTCTACCATCACATCCTTATATATGGAAGCTTATTATTTTTTTTTAAATGTCAAAAACATTTTTTCAATAAAAAAAATAATAAAAATTAAAAAAACATAAAAATAAAGACTCTCCCAGTTTTGTATCTGGCCCCAGAGGTTGTTTCAATTTTTTTTTGTTTTTGTTTTTATTTGTTTTATTAAAGACGTTAACAATTGTTGTAATGTCTAATTTTCTTGAACAGACATTTTTGTAAATTAGTACACAAAACCTCTTTGTAAAATATTCAAGCAATATATTTGAAGATGGCCATTTTTTTTAGTCTGGAGACTTCCAGAAAATATTTGATGCATTACAAATTTCCAGCAAACATGTAATATGTCACAAATTACCAGGATACATTACAAATTTCCAGAATTTTTTTTTAAATACATTACAAATTTCCAAAAGAATATCTTAATGCATCACAAACTTCTAGAAAACATTTAACACATCACCAAATTCTAGAACACATTCAGTACATCACAAACTCTCAGAAAATATAAAATACATTACAAACTTCCAGAAAATATTCATGTGTCACAAAGTTCCAGAAAATATATAATACATTACAAAGTTTCAGAAAATATATAATACATTGCAAACTTCCAGAAAATATATAATACATTACAAAGTTCCATAAAATACGTCATATATCACAAAGTTCCAGAAAATACTTCATATGTCACAAACTTCCAGAAAATATACATTACAAACTTCCAGAAAATACTTCATATGTCACAAATTTCCAGAAAACATGTAATGCATTGCAAACTTCTAGAAAATATTTTGTATGTCACAAACTTCCAGAAAACATGTAATGCATTACCCACTTCCAGAAAAATTTAATATATTACAAATTTCAAGGAAGTGTTTTTTGTGAAACTGTCTCTTTGATGCATACCTCGCAATATCAGAGAACGAAAATGGCCACCTCTCTTTTTCGAAAATAAACAGAGTTTCTTCAGATTGAAGTCGACTTGAAGAAATAACCCCTAACGTTCATTTTAAATTGTCCATAGTAAAAAAATTAATCTGTAAATATTTTTTTCTTTTCATTGAAAGAACCGAACAAAACTTTGTTACAAACAAAAAAATACCAAAAATATTTTTTTTTTAATTTATAAAAGATTTATTTTTTAAAAAGTAATGATTTTTTTAAATTATGCAGTTAATCAAGAAAAAGTTATCACCAAAATTTTTAAATATAAATTTAAAAAAAAAAAAAAAGAAAGAAAAGAAGAGGCCATTATCTACTTAACTAGACTTGGACCATTTTTGGACCACTTCTGTTTCCCAATGAATTCTGGGACTTATTGTATGCTTCAAAATGGTAAACAGGAATTTGCCTTGTATAAAAACATGTCTCAAATGATGTTTCATTTTTATTAATTTTGCTTTAGAATTTTTTTTTTTCACAATTAATTTTAAAATTGCCTTTATAAACAAACAGTTAAAATTAAATTGAACATTAAACAATATAATATATTCCTGAATAGCTATTTTCGACATGTTTTTTTTTTATTATTATTATTAAAGAGAACAGAGAGGTTGTGTTGCATGACCAAATTAAATGGGCACTACGATGTGACTCTGCTCTAGTCTGATAAGTAGTGTGATAATGATGATAGTCTTCTTGGATTAAGACAGTATATGTTTATTATTCTGAAAATAAATGCCTTCAAAGAAGCAATAACACCATTATTTTCAGTTAATATCGTTTATTACATATCCGGAAACGAAAGCAGTGAACCGTGATTGTTTTAAGGAAGAGGTGCATTCTATAATAGTCTAAACACTACCTGCCAGAAAACGCGTCCATCTCTGCTAACATCCAAGAAGAAAGAGAAAGGGAGGCAAAAATCCTTTCCACTTGGTGAGATGAAGGGCAGATAACTCGTTCTCTTCCTTGCAGTGTCCAACAATCATTCACTCCAATAAACATTGGAATTTCTTTGCCAAGAGATGAATTAACTATTGAAAGATTAATTGCTGGAAGATGTCATGAATGCAAATAATTTTTTTAGATAATATTGGTTGATTTTGTGATTATAGTAAAAAGTGTGGATTGTATTGCTAATATTGGGAGCTTTCAGATGAGTTTTTTTTTTCTTTCTTTCAAAAGAATCTAAACTTACTGGTAGTTATAGCGGTGTGATAAAGGAAGAATCTTTTTAAAAATAAAATAAAGATTAAAAAAATAAAACAATTTTTTTATTTTATTATTTATTTTCTTTAAGTTAATGCTGAAAATGAATTGTACGTTAATTTTATTTTAGATAAAAAAAAAAATAACTGTGAAGACACACACATATACAAATTCAAAAAATAATATTTTTTCCAAAGTATTCAATACAGTGGTAGAGGTTTTATAAGTAAAATTATATAAACATCAGAAAATCCTACATGGATCGATGCATTATTTAACCTCCTGACGAGATGGCTAATGCCAAAAAGTAGATCGATCAATGTAGAGCTTTTTCTAATTTTACTTATATATGCATATTATTCACAGACATGTGTTTCGTTGTCTCTCTGACTCATCAGTGTGGCTAGATCTTGCGAAATTTGAAACTGTAGCCCTAGTGACTGGAATCCGGCACTAACTGGGCTAAGAACCTCCACGTTAGAGTGAAAGAATTGTATTGCATTATAAATTAATTTAATAATATAGTATCTTTGTGTGAGCAAAAAATTTTTTATATCACTTGAATTTTTGGGGGCGGTGGGGGTATTATTCCGCAGAAAAATTGTTGGAAGCAAGAATCTGTTCAGGAATATTTTTTTAATTCAAATATATATTTTGTGCAACTTTTTAGTGACAAATGGTCTTATTATACTTTCTGGTCTGTAAAGCTGCTGCGTGAATGGCTATTCGTTATACGAACAAGTTTTTAACTAACAAAGTCTCGTAGCGAACATCCTTCTTGTGGCAAAAGCTAATACCTAATTTTACTTGTAATGTTAAGATTACCACAATGGCATATAGTTTCCACGGTCTTGGCAAAGGTGCCAAAGGACAGGATCGAACTCATAACAGATTTATTGGGACACAAGCATTAAAACGGCTCTGCTTTGTTTCTTGATTACGAATATCATGAATCAACATGTAAAGGCAATTTTAAAATTTTGTAACGCCAAAACTACTTGAGAATTATTGCTGGAATCTAAATAAAAAAGGTTGGTTTTTTTTGTTTGTTTTTTTTGTTTTTTTCCTAATCTCTTAAAATTAGTCTCAGAATTAATGAAGTGAAAACCAGTAAAGTCTAGGTATGTAGATTTTGACCCCACATGCAACAAACGACTACTCATTCTATATATATATATATATATATATATATATATATATATATATATATATATATATATATATATATATATAGGTTTTATTTTTAATGAACAGTTCTGAAAGTAGATAAATTGCCTCTAATAAGATCTTTATGCACACGCACACACATATATAGAGACTACAAATTATATGTATTATATAATATAATATGTATAATTTATTATATATATTATATATATAATAAATTATATATAACATACCATATTATATATATAATATATGTATGATATATATATTACATATAATGAACTATATGTATATTATACATATATATTATATAGATGTATGTAATTTATATGCATATATGTAATGTATATGTATACATATATATGTATGTAATGTGTATATATGCATATACACATATGAAATGTGTATGTATACATATATGCATGTCATGTGTGTAGATACATATATACATGTTTTTGATGTGTGTGTACATATATACACATATATAGGTATGTGATGTATATGTATGCAGTGTGTGTATATGTGCATACACATATGTATGTAATATGTTTATATATATATATATGAAATGTGGGTTATAGTCAGCTAACGTCTTCCCTAATGTTCTGTGTGGCCACTACCGGAACCGGTGAAGAGGAAAAACAATAGATATATATGAAATGGACCTACCTTTAAATACAATATATCTACTCTCAGAACGTTCCATTAAATATATTGAATATTTATTGATCAATATATATATATATATATATATATATATATATATATATATATATATATATATATATATATATATAGATGTTTTTATTTGTTTTTAATAGCGATACTTTCTTGAATGAATTCAAGTATTTATACGAAAGTGCATTTTTACCTAAATGCTTGTTGGAAATAATTTTCCCATTGACCAATCTGGTACCCCCTTAATGGGGAGCGGCATATATATTATTTTTATATGCATATATGTCATGTATATGTATACATATATATGTATGTAATGTGTATATATGCATATACACATATGAAATGTGTATGTATACATATACGCATGTCATGTGTGTAGATACATGTATACATGTTTTTGATGTGTGTGTACATATATACACATATATAGGTATGTGATGTATATGTATTTTAAAAATTACATATATATATATATATATATATATATATATATATATATATATTCTTTGTGTATTTTATTTCCCCTTGCTTCTTTTTTGCTGAGTCCTTTATTGTGTGTAGATAGGCACGGCATTTATCTGTTTCCCCCTTTTGTGTGTTTCCAAACTTGTGTACATCAAGCCTGAAACTACGAGATCTGCTAGCTACGAATTCAGGAACCCGCACTTTCAAGAGGCCTGCAAAGTTTTATTAAGGACACTAGCGGCCGTGGTGCAAAACTAATGCGACAAAAAGAAAAAAAAGCCCCAACAATTTTCTGATTTCGATTCCTCTTTTTCTACAAAAACAAAAAAAAAAAAAGAAAATTATTATCACTTTTTCTGTTTCCTCTTTTTCTCTGTTTTATTTTTCACGTATTTTTTACCTTTTTTATTGCCTCCTACCCCTCAACTTGTGGGTGATTTACTAGTTTAATATCGTTTATTTTTTTTCAATCAAATTGATTTCGGCATTTCGCTCAAACAACTTATTTCGTACTAAAATTACGATTTATGTATTTTTTTTTCAGTAAAAACAATACTTAACAAATACATGTTTACTGTATTTACGATATTATTCTAATATATAATATTAAGTCTATCAGATTTTCAAGCTTAGATCTAAACAGTATTGCTGCAAACAACTCGATATTTGATTCTCCCTAGCTTTTTACTTGTGTTGAATGTTAATGTATATAATGGATATATTCTAATTTGATTTATTTCAAGAAGAAATTTGATTCCATTTTGTCAGTTTTCAAATCAAATTCAGTGATAATATTATGCAGAATTCAATTTTATTTCGTTTTGTTTTTTTGACAAATGAGTCACTAGTCAAGTGTTAATGAGTATACGGTAATTTTTGGGGCAATAGTGTAGTAATCATTAGTAGTGGAAATTTGGTAAATTGAATTACTTAAGGGGACGGTTCATCAAAAACTTATTTGCGTTAGACTTTAAGACAACCATAGTGTATTCAGCTAGGAAACAGGCAAACAGAAGAGAGTTCCACAGGCGGGCAGTTCTAAGAAATAAGCTTTGTTCATGGAATCTATGCTTATTTTTCCAATCATGTTAAATATAGTAGTCTTAATAATAATAAATAATAATAATATAGGCGTGATCGAAAATTACTGTTTCCAGTTTTCTACTTTTACTACCGCTACTATTACCAATCCCAATAATAATAATAATAATAGTTAGAGAACATTTATTCATGGCCTCTAAATTATAAAATTATTACTTATATAAAAACATAATTCTACTATAATTTTACGATTTAATTTTATTCTTTTTTTATAAAGATTCCCAGGAAGCGCCAGATAGGGACAGCTAGTTAAAATTAAATTCCAGTTCGTTTTGTCAATAAAATTAAGTAGGGGCAGATAACTCTGCTTTCAGATTGGAAATAAAATATTTCTATATACGTTTCAGAGTAATTTCCCAGTTGATAGCATGAATTACGGACTTATTATGATTGCATATATTTATATATTTTCCAAACAAGAATTAACTAAAGTTATTTGCTCCTATTTGATTTTGGTCCCCATGCATCGATGTGATGTGCCTCAATAACCTTTTGTGTCGCTACAACCTTTAGTTAACTCCTTTATATTTAAACTAGTAGGGGTACCCGGTGTTGCCCGAGTGTTCATAAATGTGTGTTGAGCAAAAAACAAAAAAAAAGTGTAGTTGGCAGGCACACTTGGACCCGCGACGCAAAGGCAGAATAGAAAGTAAAAGAAAATCTAATGTCTTACTGCTACCCCATGATGCGAACAGAAGCGTAAATCGTTCAAATTAAACGTAGTCAATCAAAAAGATGACTTGCAGAAATGGCATTGCTTTTAAACCTCCCACAAAGGTTGTTTTTAATGTGGGAGAAAACCAGCTCCCTAAAAAAAAGGGGGGAGGGCACCCTGGCAGTATCCCAATAAATAGTAATTGTCTCAGTATGAAGGGTTTCCCCTTACATCGACCAAGGACCAATTACAGAACAGATTCTACCCAGCTGGACTAGGCATTTTTGTGTTTGAATAGTTTCGCTTTATTTATACGAAAAAAATAAACAGACAGCCGACACGACAGGACGGAGGGAATTTTTTAAAACTCGATAAAAAAAAACAGAAAGAAACTGTGTCTGTTTGCAAATGTGAAATATTATAATGTAGGAAGCATAAGAAAACATCTCCCGGAATCTAAGCGACACGAGAACCCCCATCTAAAAAGCCTTTTGCGCACATACACAAACACTCACGCCCATTTTGCCCTTTATATGCATAGAAGACTAGCCTGGTGCCCGACGTTGCCCGGATGTTTGTAGGTGTGTGTTGAGAAAAAAAAAGTTGTAGTAGGCAAGCAGGCTCGAACTCGTGACATGAAGGTGGAAAAGAAAGTGAAGATGTGTGTGAGGGTGTTTATTGAGCAACAACAAAAAAAGGGAAATTGTGAGCACAAAAAAAAAAAAAAATGGTAGCAGACAGGTAGGCTCGAACCTGTACTGTGAAGGAGGAAAAGAAAGTAAAAAAAAAAGTGACACATTAGTTGTTGTGGCCATCACCAAACCGGAAGTGAAGTAGGTTTAAATTAAGGCTAGACAATCGAAAAGAGGCGATGACTTTCGAAAATATCAGCGAAAAAAGCGACCCCCTCCCTGTAGAAAAGTGACCAGTTGAAGGTGAAGGAATTAATGTTTTTGGACAATTTTTCGATATTTGTCGTCCGAAAGGTCGAGCTTCAAAACGATACTGATCTTGTGAAAATCTGTCGCCTCTGTTGAAAGTTTTTACGAGATATACAAACATACATACATACATTTAAACAAGAACCCTTTTATCCTTTATAAGTATTTTCCGTGATGATCATCAACAAATAGATTAGTGATGGGACGATTCCAATATTTTCCTAATTCCAATACAATTACTAATTCTTTTCTACATTCCTGATTCTGATACGATTCCGATTCTAAATATATATAAATTTCTGAATATAGAGTTTTTTTGTTTTTTTTTCATAAAAGTGGAGGGGGTGGGGGATTATCACAAAACCCCATGTAAAATGTGTATATATTTTCACAGATGTAAAAATACACTTATGGGTGTGAGGTATAGATTTAATTTTACGAGTAATTAAAAAGTCAATAATTATTTCATCATTAATACGAGCTTCTGAAAATTAAGTTTTGAACAAAACAAAAATTCAAATGATAAAATGAGTCGTTTTGGGCATCGGAAAACAGGCATAACATTTTCCGATTCCAATACTGATTTGAATACCACAAAATGTTCCGATTTTTTCAATTCCCAATTCCGATTAATCCTCTCAACACTAAAACAGATGCTTTGACAAAGAGAAGAAAACACTCGTCTAGCTGAATCCACTATCAATAATTTGCCACACTCTTTATCTATGCCTAAATGCAGATTCCATGAACAAAGCTTCTTTCTTAGGACTGCACGCCTGTGGAACTCTCTTCTGATTGCCTTCTTTCCAGCTGACTACAGTCTGATTGTCTTCAAGTCCAATGTAAACAAGTTCTTGATGAACCGTCCCCCTAAGTAATCCAATTTACAAAATTCCCACTACTTACGTTTACTACGCCATAATCACACACATTGACTAATGTATACCCATTAACCCTTATCCTCGAATAGTCTCCGGGTCTTGATAAGTGGTGATTCCTGTGTAAAAAAAAAAAAAAAAACATGACAGCTTCAGAGATCATCTTGCGTGGCAACCAATGGAGAACCATAATACATCAATAGTAAGTAATACACGGAAATGTCATCGGTTATTCAAGTGAAAATTCCCAGAAGGAACGAGTCAGGAGAATCTGAGAATCCTCGATCTGGTTTATTTATTTGCTTCTGATGACCACAGAGAAAAATTAAATTGGGACAGTATAAGGAGATGCGTGCATAACAGGAAACTTCGATGGTATGGTCACGTTGAAAGAATGGATGCTATTGAATTAGTAAATATAGAACAGTTGAGGCAGAAGGTTCAGTTCACAGGGTATGGCCCAGGAGAAGATGGGAAGAAGGATCGACTCGAGACAAAAGAGGGTTAAATAAGTGTAACATAGCATGGACGGTTATATGCAAATACTGAGCCATGAGCAAAATGACGTCACAATAAGGAAAAAGAAGACTATAAAAAGGAGAGAGAGCACGTTCAAGAGGACGATCACGTTAGAGATGTGGATGGCGTTCGAGAGCACATTCGTGAAGATGATCGTGAGGGACGTCACAGACGTAATAAAAGAATGAGGAAGTAAATGTCTTTGTACAATAAAAAAAAAGCAAGTTGAAGTTCTTCTCTATTATTGGTTTTCTTTTGCGACTAAGCCTACATGTTGGGTAACATTGCATAAAAACCTTGTGAGAGATGGATTAGTTTGGAAGACGATTTCTTAAAACCGTCCAAGACTAACTCTTTGTTTTAATATTATCTGTATATTTTTGTTTGTGGCATGTTAAATGCTATAGACTAACTTAGTTCACTACAATTTATTTTTACCTGGCACGGCCTGAATAGGTTATATTTCAGTCAAGGTAACATCCTTGACAGGGTCTGATAAAATCTTGTTTATTTGTGAGTATGAGATGCCCTTGTATCTGTCGGGCTATGGTGTGATCCTGGGTAGCCCTCCCAAGTCGTTACCTCCCATCTTTACGACTGAGACTACAATGTGTTGGATAATATTACATAAAGACCTTATGAGAAATGGATTAATTTTAAAGTCAATTTCTAAAAGCCGTCCAAGGCATGCCAGCATGTAGAACAGATATTAAACTGAATAATATTATGATGACAAAACAGGCTATATCTTAGTTGTAATAATACCTGTATATTTTTGTGGCATGTTAATTGCTATAAACTAATTTGGTTCACTACAATCTATTTTTACCTGGTACAACCTGAATAGGTTATATTTATATGAGTTGAGGATACGTCTGACACGGTCTGATAAAGTTTTGGCCATTTGTGAGTATGGGATGACCTTGTAGCATCTGTCAGGCTGATGTATGGCCCTAGGTAGCCCTAGGTGGTCCACCCTCCCAAGTCATTACCTTCTATCTTTTAGATGAAGTAAGTTTATTGCTGGAATGCCCCTATCAATGCCCAGGCAATTTTTAAAAGCCAGAGTGCTCTTCCTTTAAGAGTACTGGCTTGACTTTCCTCAGCTTCCTCACCTTGTGCCATACTTCCTGGGAAGGAAGTAAACGTCATACTTACTCCGATCTAGCAATTTTCTAACATGTAAAAATTCTTAAATAGTCACCTAAAAGGAAAAACAGATCCTTTTTTTCTTAATTACATCTTACTTCGTTCTTATTAAATCGAAATCAGGTTCATTTTTAGCTTAAATACCGAACATAACAAAAAAGGCATGGTTATAAAACATGGGAATATTTACAAAAATAATTTGAACATAATGGATCGCAAGCAACACTAAGTCAGTATGGCTTATTTATTTATATGTATATATAGAGGATAAAAATTACTGCCGGAACAGTAGTAGAAACTCGCTATGAAGCAAGCGAACAACAGAAGATGTTGTATTTGAGAGAAACAGCTTACCTTATAGGCTTGTATATACTGATGTGTGTTAGCTGTTTTCTTTTTTGATAAAGTCAATGTCAAGGGAGAGACAAAGCGCCTTCATAGGGCTTTCCTCGTCTGAGTTTTATAGGATGGTGCTTTTTTTTTTGGGGGGGGGGGTTCATAGCATGTCTTTAAAAACTTTATATAGTCATGTTTGGGGGGTATTTCATCTTATAGATAATATTAAGTCATCAGGAGAGAATACGCACCGTTCGGGGCCTTCCTCTCTACGGCTTGTTCGCGTATCGGCCCCCCTCACTGATGTGAGCCCAATTATCTGCTCATTAATATATATATATATCATTTCCAAGCTAGAAGTAACTATAGTTAGCAACCTATACTTAATTTTGGTTGTTATACACCCAGCACTCTGTGCTTTTTCTAAAATCACTTTTGTGTGGCTATAACCTATAGTTAGCCTCTCTCTACTGAGTGACCACACAACTAATTAACACCAGCAGATTTAGAGGTGTCTAACCTCAATTAAAAACATCCTTTATCCTTTATGTGTAATTGTACTTCTTGTAGAGATCCAATGGATGCTTCAGCAAGGAAAATATAGCAGCCTTGGAGAAGATCATCCTGGATGACCATTAGAAGAGGCATTGTCTCAGTTAGCCAAGAACTGTTGGTTGGTTGGTTGTTTTTGTTTTACGGCATATCAACCCTTTTCAGGTTATTTAATGCCGAATCCAAAGATTTTGAAGAACATTTTTTTAATAGAATATATTTGTTTTTAAGTCGGTTTCTATTTAACCCATAGTTGGGATCCTAACAGGTACTACCACTCCGGGTCAGAGTGGACCTGGGAGCAATGGCAATTAAAGAGTGGCTCCACACTCCCCAAAGCCCGCAAACTGGAGCCTCACCACTGGATATAGTTTAAGGTCATATCCAGAACCATGCCAAGAACTGTAATACATCGATAGTAGTGACACGCACATAGATCGCATCAGTCATTGAAAAATTCAAATGATACATCTTGGAAGAACCATCGATCTGATTGATTTAATTTTTATGTTCAGGATGGAATGAATTTTTAATAACATTTGAGTTTTTGAATATCTGAAAACATCACCGTTAAAAATCACACAGATTCTACTTTTCCAGTGACACCATCCCGTAAAGAAAAGAAAAAATTGATTCTATTCCTGATGAAGATGGTTTATCACCGAAACTTGGTTGATTTTAAGCAAATAAATGTTTATTTATCTGCATAAATAAAATAGTAGATGTATGTGTGTCTGTCTTTGTGTAAATATTTATCCGATAGACTCTTAAACTACTAGTCACATAACACTGAAATGAAATTAACAGGAAATAGTAATCATACACCAAGGATGGTTTATGACGAGTAAAATCTTTGTTTGCATGGATGAATAATGGATACAGGAGTCGGCAAGTTGAAATGCAAAATGCATATTTGTATTAGTGTGTGCATGTGTAAAACTAACATAGCTAAAAGTGATTTAAATTTGAAATTTTCTTATCTGTTGGGTTAGCTCAAACAGTAGGGAACGCAGCTGGAGTGTCAAATGTTGTGGTTTGAATTCTAGCTAATGGCACCCAAGTCATTTTTTTTTTTTAACTTTTGAATTCAGTGTATATAATATATATAAAATCTGCATTAATTAAAATACGGGGTGAGCAAAAAGTAGATGTACTGTAAAAAAACATTTATTTAGAGATCGTATACCCCCCCCCCTCCAAAGAAAAAAAAATCCATCAAGGTCAAGTCTGGTGAACGTGCTGTGTCCACCTACTTTTGGCTCACCCTGTATATTTAAGCATATTTCATGCCCAGCAATGTTGGGGATCCCCCCTCCCTCTTGTAGTTATAAACAAGTGAAGCATTCATAGTCCCCTCAGTGAGTGCTCAGTGAACGCAGCATAAAAAAAATGACTAAGTTCAGCACCCCCCCCTATTTAGCCCCAAAAGTCCCCAAGGGGAGTCAAATCCTGGTGAAAATGAACAAACGGTGCAGTTTTAGACCTTAACATATGTAAATTTAAGTTCTGCACTATGCAAAAAAAGAAATGATTAAGTCCATCATTCCCCTCCCCCATTTAGACCCGAAAGTCCTCAAGGCCTTAATATATTTAAATTTGAGTTCAGCACCATGCAAAACTGTAGACATACACATAAAATTTTGGACAAATATGGTAAAATAGTCCCAAAAAGGGAGTGTTTTTATTAGCCCTAAAAGAGCCCCTGAGGCACGCCCAAGAGTTATCGCGAAGTATAGACAAACAAAATTATATAGAAATCAGTTAGTTACAACTTTTCAGGAAGTTTTATAAAAATTCAAGGCATCATTTTTTTTTTAATATGCACAAAAGTGTCAATTTTAGCCATTTTAATCCAAAAGGCACCCCCAGGGGGCAACCGGAGTTTTTCCTTAAAATCCGTTCTGTTACTTTTTTACTCATGTCATGTTTAATGTGTGAGCAAAATTTTTAAAAATTTCAAGGCATAGTTATTAAGAAAAGTGCAGAAAGACAAACGGACGAACAGACAAGGGTGAATTTACAGGTTCACCCTCCTTTTGTCGAGGAACAAAAAAAAAATTCTGCATTGCACTTTATGAATTTCAATGTAAATTTTAAACAACACGCACCTTGGGGAGAAACAAAAACTTTTCTCATTAGTTTTAAGGATTTGAATGAGATACTCATTTTGTGCTTTGCAACTGATAGCTCCACTACCAGTACTACACAATCATCAGGGAGGTGACACTGGTTAAGTGTTTAACAACACCAACTATTAATCTGTGGGTACCAAGTTCGAATCCAGTTTGTTCCAGAAAAACACTTTCACTTAGGAATTTTAGCAACCATAGCATCGTCTCTATCGTAAGTATCCAAGAATTCTGACTAAAAAGGGGAATGAATGCCAAAAATAATCATCTGATTCATTTGAAATAAATGAATAAACAATGCTTAACAACAGCAACCACACCATCATCAGAAGGAATTACTGGCTCCTATTCCTAGACTGCTTTTCTGAAGTGGCGGGGTCCTGCTGTTAGTCTTCTTTATCGCCTTATGCGTTAATCCCGAGCTACAGCAAGGTCCGCATTAATTGGTTTTTGTCTCCACTTGATACAGTCACAGGTTTGGTCTGGGTGAAGACCAGTTTTACAGAAATCTTTGTGGAGGGCATCTGCCTACCTCATCATCGGCCTATCCCTCGCTCGCTTTCTGGCTACTTCTAATGCAAAGGCGAGTTTCACGATGCAACCATGCACTTCCCTGCTTGATAACAATTGCCAATTCCAAAGCTATTTATGTGGACTTCTTCTCTTTCATCTTCTCTTCTGGCAGTGTTGTTGTCTCTCACATTAGCAACTGCCTCAGGGAGCGTATTGATTCAAAAGTATGAAAAAAAATTATCAAAGAGAAACAAAAACTCTAACACATTCTGTGTATATCAGTTGATCTCTGGGTGCATGTGGGTCACCATCACAAGAAAAAACCCTTTAACTGGCCACATTCACATCTTCTGCTCGTCAGTTGATGTTAGGATTAGGGCTATTTGCTTCGAGCCACAACCTGTGTCCTACTGTGTCAAATTGGAAAACCCTTAATTGTCACAAACTCAAGATAGTCCATGAACTCTTTCATAAACTGTCACAAAACTCATTGGAACTGCTAAAATATTGATTTCTATTGTTCAGTTCTTTGTTCCAATAACTGTCACACCTTGATTAACAATCCCATTTCAGCTTTCTTTGTGTGCTTTGTTGGACATCTTTCTCTTTATTGTCTACTTACTAAGCTCATTCCCTATGACCTTTTTTCTGTTGATCAACTTTTATTCTCTTTCTTTGTTTTTCTTTCTAACACTTGGAGGAGGGGGGACGTCGATAGTATTACATTATTATTGGTTGTGTAGGGGAAAAAAAGTTTAAGTGAAACTAAATCTCTTTGTCCCAAACAAAATAATAAGAAAAAGAAATAAAACAAAATGACATCTCCTTCTGGTTTAAAATGCACCACATTTATTTTTTAACAAAAACAACAAGATGAATGAGCAAAGGTCCGATCGGTGAAAGTTCTTGCGAAGTCATTATGATTAGAATGTTAGATAAAAGTCCTTCGTAGAATTAATAAGATTAGAAGGTAAAAGTCTTGTGTGAAAATAATGTCCTTATTTTAAGGTTGGTGTTTTAACTAGCGAAGTTTGCTTTATTTAAAAGTCCCGTGAGGAAAGTAATTCGTTGTTATTAATTAGAAAATGTGCGGAATGGGTGCGTGTGTGCATAAGTGTGATTTTTGAGTGCCCGCGTGGCGTGTGTAGTTATTGTTTTGACGGCTTTGACAGCGATGCTGTTATGAAAACGAGAGGCATGTTCTCGTGTGACGTCGAAGCGAGAAGAAGGGAAAAAGAAGGGAAGAAAGAAAGTTTGATGCGTTTTTATAGATTTTGGACCGGCCCCAAAACAAGATTGCTACTGCTGATATTTTGGTTTTTGGAAAAGCGTTAAAAAGACAATCTTCTAAATTTTCTTATTGGTCGCTTGTGTCATGTGATACTGTCGTCAACTACGTCCGCCAGAAATATGTTCATTTTACTTTTGTCGTTGTGAGAAAAAGTGTGTGCGCGTATTTGAAATCATGCCGTTGCTAGAACTTATTTTTGCACAAAATGCGCGGGGAAATTGAAATGAATAAACATTCGTTTATTTGCGCGCGAGCGTGTGTGTGTGAGTGAGTGAGTGAGTGTGTGACTGCACAGCTGTTAGCACTTGTACAAACCATATGAGCTGCTGTTTCTTCATCCTGCCTCAATAGATGCAATGTCGTAGCTCTAGGTCCGTTCCACGTAGAGTCGTTGTCAGTTCACGATCTGGGAAGGAAAAGGGAGAGTGTGTTGCCGGGTTAATCTTTTATAAACTCAGTCACGTGACTGAGGGCTGGCTTCGAATTGGACAAGTCAGGAAGGAAGTGTATGCAAAATCTCCAGCCGTGAGAATTCGCTCCTACTTGTGTTTGTTGCAATTTCGTCTGCTATAAATATCCTCGCTGCAGAGATGGTCAAGCAGTGTAATTCCAGATATCCATCGATAAATACAATAAACAGTATTTATTTTAAGTATTTGTTTCATTCAAACATTTGTTTGACTCAAGACTGACAGGAATCATGACTTCAAAAATGCCTCAACTTTTTTTTTTCATATGAATTAGGGATTCATCCTTAACAATCAATCTAACAGTGACTTTGTTGCTATCGGACTGAAATATAATCCTGTTCAGTCCTAGGAGGTCCGCCCACCCCGCTTTACATTCTCTTTAAGAAGAGATTTGTTTATTGTTAATCGCCTGAGGTGTTCCTACTAAGGAATGCCGATGGAGCAATGTTTGTTTTTTATGTAAGTCAGTAATCCTAGTGTACTGGCTTTTCAACTTAACACCAGATCTTGTGTCTAACCTCCTAGAGGGGGGGAGGCAAATAAAATAAGTTGTTTGAGAGTCATGCCTAATCCATTCCAGTGTAAAAAAATAAATAAATAAATAAAAATAAAAAGTGTTAAACTAGTAAATCGTCCACGTTTGTATAGATCTGTGTGATTGTGTGAGTGCCATGTAAATAACTACCCCACCACAAAAAAAAAAAAAAAAAAAAAAAAAGATGTCGTAATGATTACTTTCGACATCATAAATTATTTTTAAGAAAATAAAATTATTTCAGTTGGGAAGTTTTTTTTTTTTTTTTTTTTTTTTTTTTTTTGTATTGTTGAATTAATGTCTGCACATCCAATGTTTTTGGTGGTGAAAAACTAACTTCGGGTAGAAATGTACATGAGGGTTGAACAAAATAATGGAAAATAATTGAAAGCAATGGTTTTCTGATGGCAGTCTAATGCAACCTCGTGAACTTCTCGGCAAGCAGATTCATTATTTTGTCTAACCCCTGAGTAAAATGTAAAAATCTGCATAATTCACTTCATTATCCAAACGATTGTTAAGCTATACTGTAATTTTGGGTGACATGGTTTTGTGCCCTTTCTTCACGCTCCTTTCAAAGCCTCTACAATCTCAGCTTCGTCTTTCTTCCAGAGTTTTGTTTAGAGAAAGATGTTTCCCCTTCTTTTTCATAGGCTATCATATACGTCTTCATGAGTTCTACTCAATATGGCCTCCATTTTAGTCACTTCCGTTACAGTAGTACCTTCCATACGGGCACTAACAAACTGCCCTCTAGAAATCTGATATTTTAATGATTTTTGTTTTTTTTCTTGCTAATATGCACTACCTAAAATAAAAAAAAATAAATCTAACCAATTAATTCAGAACAGCGATAACTATAAATAAAGAATTAATTATCTAAGAAGGATTTGATTATGTTAAGTAAACGTCCAGCAATACCATATGATTTGATTTTCATGAGAATACCATCATGCCAAAACTCTGTCAAATGCCTTAGATATGTCTAGAGCTACTGACCTAGCTTCTTCTGCCTTATCCAGTGCTTAGTATATACGTTCAGAGATTACAGTTAGGATACCTGCAATAGAACGGGCTTGCCTAAATCCATGCTTTTAAAACCATATATTTGTAACATCAGGAATTTCCAGCAGTTGTGCTGCTTGTTTGACAGGCTGAGAGCAGGCTCAAGACATTCTCTCAAATAATGACAATAGAGAGGCGCTCACAGAGTTAAATAAATGGTTTGGTGAGTTATTAGTATGCTATACTTTATATCAACGAGTGACCGCACGTGTTTTGTTTTCACCAGTGAGCGATTAAGAAACCAAACAAAGTTGTTTTATACGTACATGTGCACGTCTCTTTTTTCAAAGTCTCTTTTTTTCAAAGTCTCTTTTTTTCAAAGTCTCTTTTTTCAAAGTCTCTTTTTTCAAAGTCTCTTTTTTCAAAGTCTCTTTTCCACAAGTGCTTCTTCTCGTCGCCATTTCTATGTAACTGTGATCGTCTCATTTAAGCAATAATGAAAATAAATGAATCAATAAGTAAATATTATCAATAATATTGGAAATTATTTTAATAGTTCTAAACAATTTATTATAGTTTAACTATTTGGCATTAAAAAATATATATGTAATGCGTACTAGAATTTTGGACTATAAGTTCCATAATTCTACCTATGTAAAACAATGAATTTGTGGTTAAATTATGGAAGACATTTTCATCAACAATTAACCGCATAAATTACATTCTCATCCATGAGCGATCGAAAAAGCAGATACACTAAATAAAAGTCTTTTTTATATATGCGCAAGGATTTATACATGCTGGTCTTTTTTATTTCATTGTCGCTTCTTCTTCTCATCAATGATTATCTCGTCTATTTAACTAAGGAATAAACTTCTCGTGCAGGAAAACACAAGGAAACGTTTGCTGAGTTCTTCAAGGTTTTATTTGAGAGAAATTACTTATGGAAAGAAACTACTGTATCTTAATTCTTATTTAGTTCTTAGTTTACTTAAGAAATGGGCAACACAACGGACATAGGGATCAGCAAAATTCAGCTTAGATTCAGTTTCTTCATCGCCTTGTGCATATTGCTGCTCAAGAAAGACTAACAAGAAAAATTTGTTTCTCTCGCTTGAAAACGTGACGTTATCATATTGTGATTGTTCAATGATATGTTTTGTCTGGGGAGTTTGACTTCTGACCCCCAGCTTCAACTTACGTCACCTATCTGTGACATGTACTCTTATCGATATTCACACTAGCTAATTTAATCGCTACTTACTGGCATAGGGTCCCAAATATGTAACATTATTAATTTAATAGAACCCTTAAAAAATTTAGCTAGGTTATCCTAACATGTATTAATATAACCCTTATCAATAACACAATACCACATAACTTCTTCCTCGTAGGATGCAATATGGTCGTCTCCAAACCCAGTGTCAACAAATACTTGTCATAAACTGTCTTCGTACATAATCAAGTGTAGTTCATTATATTCATTATTTTCAATCTTCTCATTCAACTGATTCCATTATCCTTGAGTGAATCTTGGCCTTGATGCATGAGGAGTCATTATATAAAAACAATTTTTTAAATCGCATTTATGGCATGTGTTTATTCGAATATTTCGTAGATCAGCTAGATTTCTGAATTATATATTTATTTGTTATAAAAATTGTGGATCTTTCTTTTTAACTATTGTAATATTTTCATCGACAAATACTCACACGTGTCATGCTTTCATCCGAGAGCAATAAAAAGAAAAACAGATAAACTAAATAAAGGTTTATTTTTTATACATACATGCGTGTGGAATTATATATACTGGTCTTTCTTTTTTAATAAAATATGAACTCCAATGTGCAAATATCTCTACTGGATGATCTGTAAAAAGTTTAGTATGGAATGCAGCAGCAAGTCTTGGCAACATGTTTACCAGAAAGAACAGTTGGAAATAAGTGATACACCATCCACGATGACTATGCAATTACTACAACTACATACCTAGAAAGAAAGAAAAGATAACAAAATACTAAGGTCTTATGTACGATATGAAAAGAAACTGGAATCTTAGGAAGATCTCAATCATTCTTGCAATCATAGGAGTAAACCCTCTCGTGAAAGAGTATTTTAAAACGTACCTGGCAAATATACCCGGTGAACCAAGTGCAATAGATATCCATACAATTGCACTTAAAGTGACAGTAAGAATCTTTGGTTAGAAAGAAAAAACAAGAAGTTTAAGAGTCGATTTCTCATCAAGAGCAGAGCCATCCATAAGAATCTCAGCAAGAAAATGAACACATCTGATTGCTATTGAACGATTCAAGCTGAGTCTTAACAGGATTAAACGAAACAAATAACACCCACTGTAATATATAGTTAAGAAATCTAGCAGATCTATGAAATATTCGAATTTCTAAAGAGTAAGTTAGTAACCTAGGAAGGAATTAATTATTTAGTCATCAGGCTCTCTCTCCATGTGCAAATCCTCTCCAATAAAACCTTCTTTTTTTTTTACATGGGGGTCACCACTTATCAAGGCCCGAAGGCCACTCAGGGATAAGGGTTATTGCGTGTACAGTAATCAATGAGATAGTATTGTAGTAATCATTAGTATTGGGGGTTTTGATAGAGTGTCTAACTTAGGGGGTCGGTTTGTCAGGAGTTTGTTTATGTTGGACTTGAAGACGTCCAAGTTGTAGTCAGGTGGGAAACAGGCAAGCGGCAGAGAGTTCCACTGATGTGCAGTCCTAAGAAAGAAGCTTTGCTCATAGAAATCTACGTTTGGATTTAGGCACAGATAAAGAGTGGGGAAAATTATTGACAGTAGTTTCAGCCAGACGGGTGTTTCTTGTGAAAGATTGGTGAGGGGGGACGAGGGCTTGGAGCTCAGACGAGCACCTGCCATGAAAATAACGGTAAAACAAAGACAGGCTCGCAACGTCTCTTCTGTGGGAGAGAGGTTGCAGGGAAAAGAAAAGGGCATCCCCCACTAAACCACGAAGTCTATTTTGTACTCTGTCAAGGCAGTATAGGCTGTTTTTAGCAGCTCCTGACCAGATGTGGCAGCAGTACTCCATCCTTGGACGTACTTGGCTTTTATAAAGATAGAGAATTGCATTAGTAGTGAGATATCTTCTGGAGTGGTAGAAGGATTCCACCATTTTCCCAGCGTCCCTGGCAACAGATTTGATGTACGTGTTCCATTTCAGATCAGGAGTAAAGGTCAAACCCAGAAGCTTGTCAAAACATGGAGCCTCCCCAAGACGAGAGCCATCCATTTCAATTGATGCCAGATGGGGATCAGAGCGTTGATGATGTAAAGATAGAAGCTTGGTTTTGGATGCATTAAAAGTGACCAGCCACCTCTTCCCCCATTGTACCACGAGCTCAAGATCAGAGGAGAGAGAATTAGAGAGAACTTTGTCATTTACGGCCTTTGATGTGTTGCCATAGATGGTCGTGTCATCAGCATAGATGTCAACGAATCATTGATGTAGATCAGGAAGAGAGTTGAGCCCAGGATGAACCCCTGGGGGACTCCAGCATTAATACTATGGGCCTCTGATTTCTGCCCATCAACCACTATTATGAACCTATCAGAGATAAATGATTTAATGATTGAGAAAACATTTCCAGTAATACCGTAGCTGGAAATTTTGTGAAGTAGGCCCTTATGCCATACCTTATCGAAGGCCTTCGATATATCAAGAGCAATTGCCCTGGAAAGGAAACCTTTGTCAAGAGATTCACTAATCCTATGTGATATAACCATTAGCACATCTGCTGTAGATCTTGCAGAGCGGAAATCATATTGCATGTCACTAAGAAGATTGTTTCTGTTGAGGTGGTTGACTACTTCTTTATTTAATATGGATTCCAACAACTTACTCATGACACACAGGAGACTTATTTGTCTGTACTGAGAGGGAGATGACTTTTCACCTGAATTCTTAAATACAGGGCATACTGATGATGTTTTCCAGGGTGTTGGAAAGCACTTCTCCTTAAGGCAACGCTTAAACAGTTTTGTAAGTTTGGGGGCAAGTTCTGGTTGGAGCTTTTTCAGCACTATAACTCGGCAAGAACTCTGCAAAAGTTTCCTAATAACATTCATTATCGCTTCTTCACAGCATTATTTCATGAGTAATCACGAGCGTCTCGTCTATTTAACTACAATGGATAAACTTCTCATGCAGAAAAACGTAAGGAAACTTTTATTGAGTTCTTTATGGTTTTATTGGAGAGGATTTATCCATGGGGAGAGAGGCTACTGTATCTTAATTTTTATTTACTTCTTAGTTTACTGTCATACTTAAGAAATGAGCGACGTAACAGACACAGGCATCGGTAAGAGTCAGTTAGATTCAGTTTCTATATCGTCTGGACGTGTCCCATTAGTATCACTTCCCGAGAGAGACTGATTCGATAATCTTTTTTCTTTCTCATTTGAAAAAACGTGACGTCATCGTAGCCCCACATCATCTGACCTACATGTTTTGTCTAGGAAGTTTGACCTGTGCTCCTTGCTTCCTCTCACTCTTAATTCTTATTTACTTTTCAGTTTGCTGACTTATATAGTGTGTCCAAAAGTCACTGAAGTCACAAATCTTTGTCATTTTACGATTAACAATCAATTTTTTTCTCTATTTCAGATATTTTACAGATAATATTTTGGAAATTACTTATGGATAAGTATAGCATTGAACAATGTAGGCAAGTTTTGAAATTGTTTTCCCAAAATCAGGGGTCAATTGTTTTGACTCAAAGAGCTTATTGACGGCATTTTCATGTTGACTAGCCCCGAATTTTTCTTGTGGAGATATCTTAAAGAAGGAGTCCATGTTAACAAACCCCGAACCCTGCAAGAATTCAAGTAAAACATCAGGAACAAAATAGGGGAGTTAAATCACAATCCAGAGATTCGGTAATCTGTCATAAAAAATGTTTTGAAAAGAGCACAAATATGCGAAGTTGAAAATGGGCAACATTTAAAAGACATTATTTTTCATGAATTAAGACTGTTTGAATTTTGCATTTTTGTGTTTTTAAATTTCCAAATGTCTTAATCAGATTTCGTTAAAATTACAGAAAGATATCAAAAAACAAGAATCACCCTTCAGTGACTTTTTGGACACACTGTACTTAAGAAATGAGCGATGTGGCAGATGCGTTGGTAACATTGTTACGTCTATTTAGATTGAGAGATAGTGTTACATCATTGTTGGCCCTCAACGTATGTTAATAACTTCTTTTTTTCTCTGGTTCGAAAATGTGACGTCATCATATCGTCATCGTTCGATTATATGTTTCGTCTTTTTCTCCCAGCTTCAATTTTGGCCAATTTTTTTATGGTAAAATGATGAATGACATTTTCATCAACAAGTAATCAACATCAATTCCGTTTTTTTTTTTTTTACATAGGAGTCACCACTTATCAAGGCCCGGAGGCCACTCGAGTATAAGGGTTATTGAGTGTACAGTAATTAATGGGATAATATCGTAGTAATCATTAGTAATGGAAATTTGGTAGATTGGATTACTTACTTCATCAAAAATTTGTTTATGTTGGACTTGAAGGCAATCAAGTTGGAGTCAGCTGGGAAACAGGCAAACGGAAGAGAGTTCCACAGGTGTGCAGTTCTAAGAAAGAATCTTTGTTCATGGAATCTACATTTTGAGTTAGGTACAGTAAAAGAGTGGGGAAAATTATTGATAGTGTTTTCAGCTAGACAGATGTTTTTCATGAAAGATTGGCAAGAGGAGACCAGAGATTGGAGCTCAGACGAGCACTTGCCATAGAAATAACGATAAAATAAAGACAGGCTCACAACGTCCCTTCTGTGGGAAAGATGTTGCAGAGAAGAGAAAAGGGCCCCCCCCACTAAGCTACAAAGTCTATTTTGTACTCAGTCAAGGCAAGATAAATGCTTCCAGCAGCTCCTGCCCAGATGTGGCAACAATACTCCATCCTTGGACGGACTTGTCTTTGCAGCTAGGCTATCCTGTCATGTACTAATGTGACCTCTATCATAAAATTCACACCATCTAACCTAATCGCTACTTACGTAGGGCCCCTTATATGTAGCAAGTATACAAAAGAGGAAGATCCGCAGCGATACTCATTTCACTCATCCCCACAATGATTTAGCTGACATTGCTACATGTCCATAGGTTTTTTGGTTCTTAAAATTATTTTCTTTAAATAGTTCCAAAAAGTCTTTCAAGAGACGTTTTTGAAATATCAATGACTCTGCTCTCGATTCTTTTAGGACTAGTTTGCTGCATTCACTTATTATGTGTTTACCGCATATTCCAGCGTATAAGACGACCCTTAAAGTTAAAACATCATCTTTATAAGATACCGGGTGTTGCAATCTCTAGCCTAGGCTAAACAAACATGGTTTCGTGATTTAGCAGTCGTCTTATACAACCGATACATGGTAAATTTATTAAAATTTGCTCCAATTTTGTACCTCGTCTTATCTGACGGTTGCCTTGTACGCCGAAATATACGGTAAAAGTTTTGTCAACAAAGTCTAGATTTACTGTTTTCCTGAATTTGATCTATTATTATTATTATTATTATTATTGTTGTTGTTGTTGTTGTTATTATTGTTATTATTATTATTATTATTATTATCATTATTATTATTATTATTATTGTTATTATTATTATTATTATTATTATTATTATTGTTATTGCTGTTACTACTACTACTACTACTACTACTACTACTACTACTCTCTGCTACCAAACAAGAAAACTGAAGCCATAAAATTGTAAGTTAACTACCCTTCCCCACCTCACACACACAAAAAAAAAAAATTGTAGTGTCAGCATCGACTGGCACCACACCAAACAGTTGGAAGGGTTGAGGAGAATGGAAAGACCGAGGAGAGAAAGAGAGAGAGCACTAATCAGGCCTCAGGAGTGCAAAGAGAAATGGGATCTTGGGAAGGCCTATTGCCACCCAAATTCCAGTGATGACTAATGGTCTTTGCCAGCGAAAAATTACAGGTAAGCGGCTGTTGTGATGATGCACATACATTTGCAGAGGTTATTGAAAGAGGCAGGAAGTACTGGGGAGACTTGTTGTCACCATGACTCCAGGGAACACCACCAGTTATTGTCAGTGAACAATCTCTGATGATGACCTGAATGAGAACTCCTAGTGAGTACAAATAATAATAATAATAATTTAAATAATAAATCTATATAATTATAAAGCTCAAATGACCTCGTAACAGGTGTTGTAACCCAACATCCAGTATACAACTTCCGGTTGCACATGCGTACATAAACAAATAATCAACACAACAGTAAAACGTATTGTTTTACTGTGTCTGTTTTCAGCGTCCCAATTGTTTAGTTTTTTTTTGTTTGTTTTTTTCATGTTTAAATTAAAAGATATATCAAAATTTGAATTTAACTTTAAGTATTATGGTACCTGTTCAGTGCACATTTATCTATAAGTATAGCAGACCACTTATAATTCAATGGCTGTAAGTTTTTTTTTTTTCAAAAATAATCAATTATGATAAACAGAACGACTCATAGAAATCTATCTATATTCTTTTTTCATTTTAATATACTTTCATAGAAATGTTTCTGTTATGTCACAAATAACTATTTTCTTTACATCACAAGTGTCACACTCATACATTAATTCCATAGCTAATGTAACAACGGGTCACGGGTAGTCTAGTAAATAATAATAATTATAATAATAATAATTATTATAGAATTTGCAAGGACTATACAATAATTAAGCAGCCTGAAGAAAAATTGCAAAAGCAGTACACAATTGTCTCCACAAGCGCTGAATTAAGTTAGTCCAAGAAATTGCCCTTACTCTCCTTCCCTTCCTTTTCTTCTCTATTTATGTCATTTATTTATGTCATCATTTTACTCATAGCACTTTTACCTCCTCAACCTACATACTCCTGATTAACCAGACAAGCAGCAAAATCCCACCTCAACACTGTTGAAGTACCTAAATACGAAAAAGCCTTCTACTCTGTTTCTTTCCACGGACTGCTAGACTATTAAATTCCCTCTGTTTTCTGCTTCCCTGACTGTACTAACATGCAGAAATTTAAATGTAATGTGAAAACTTACCTTTATTCCCTCTCACTCCTTCCACCACTTCTCGTCTCATTCGTCCTTCATCACCTAAAATACGTTGCTGATATATTTCTTTTTCTTTTATTTATTGACTTCATTTATCTATTTACATCATTCTCCCACTGTCTCCTTGTACTGCTATTACTCCTGGTGTTACCAGATTAGGCTGTCTGAAGATACATGCTTCCTGGCTCAAAAGGCAACAAACATTGATTTTATTGGGTTTTGTTTCCATCCTGTTTGCAAAACTCAATTATGTTCTGTAAAACCTGAAACAAAAACAATTTTCCTCTAAATCAAATTAAACACGATGGATAAATATTTGAAACATAAAATCTTTTACCAAAATGATTAGTTTCGGCATTAAATAACCTGAAGGAGTGTGATAGGCCTGTAAAACAAAACAACCAAACCAAACACTATGAATAAATATTTGAAAATATAAATAAAGTAAATGATGCAATAAAACTTTTCCACATTTACTTAAGATAAACCAAAATTTTTAAAAGTTTTATTGGGTTATTTACTGTAATAACATTTGATTCATTTGATTCTAACACCCCCACCAAAAAAAAAAAAAAAAAAATCGAACAAAACACAAAAAAAAAACAAAAATAAACAAAAACAAAAAAAAAACACAGCGATTGGACATTTTAAGAACATTGTAATGACTTGATTGAAGTAATAATTTCGCTGTTATTGTTTAATTTTACTTAAATTCTTAAGTTACTCATCTGAACGTGAAATGAAACTACATTTCTTAGGAGGCAATTTGGTTCAATTGTAGAATAGGGAACATTAGTATATCTCACCTGTTTTGTTTGGTTCTTGTGCAACATTTTAGTTTTAAATTGTTGGTCTTAAAATTGCGCTTCTTGTCCAGAAATAAAGTTTGGCGGGCGCTTCTACACAATTGGGACAAAGGTTTGGAAATCGTAATACTGAATTTCACAATGAAAACAATGGTATCTACGTATTCCTCGTATTTTTAATTAATTAGAAAATTACGAAAAGCGATAAGGTAGAAAATTATTTAATAAAGAAAATAGAAAATAGAATTTGATGAAAATGGTTGGAAGACACAGGAGAGTTCAAAAGGAAGGTAATTTTCCGTTTTGATTTGAAAAAGATGGCGGCAGTTTTTCACCTGCTAACATGATTAAAGTTGTTTTGTTTAATAATTCAGATTATTAAATTATTCAGGTAATTTCGACTGCACAATTTGGAAGCTAACATTGTAACTTATTAGAATTGACAAAAAGAATCAGTAGAAACCATCGTTTTTTATCTAAAAACTCCATTTATCAACTACAAAATCTCGTCCCAATTCTGTAGAAGCGCCTGAAATTTTCATTTACTGTCAAATGCCTATAAATTGAAACAATTTCGAACGCTTTTACCGTCGCAGTCACATTTTATTGATGATTTAAAAAATATTAACACTTTGATAATCGTGCTTGCTTGGTTGATTAGGAACATAGATATAAAGCTAATAAAAAGACGTCTGTATTCGTTCAGACCACCAGCCAAAGAGAATGATTCCATTATCTTTTCTATTACGTGTCATTTAGAGCTTTCAGTCTATAAACATATTCTGAACACAAGTTTAATTTTAGTTTTTACCATTGCAACCATATTTATTTTTTTTATTGATAATCTATAAAGTGCTAAAACTTTGATAATTTTGCTTGCTTAGTTGATTGGGAATGTAGATATAAAGCTCCAATAAAAGACGTCTGTTATTGAATTAATTTGGAATTACTTTTGAGATGAGCAATTGGTATTATTTATTTTATTTAATTATTTGGACTATTATCCGCATCTTCTAGTTGTTGCTAACCGTGGTGAGACGACAACAACTATGAAAAACAGTAATTGCTGCGAATGCAGTTGGGAGATTCGACATTCCTATCCCATCACAGTTAACTACCTGATGAAGACCAGAGAAATAATTGGCCGAAACGTTGTGAAACAACAACTAGAAGATAAGAATAATAGCCCGCAAATAATTAAATAAAATAAAGACGTCTGTAACCATTCAGACCGCCAGCCAAAAATAAGGATTCCATTACCTTTGCTACTACAGGTCATTTGGGATGTCAAGCCAAGGACGTCATATCCAACTTCATTTCTACTCTTAGATTTCTCATAGATTAGTAGGGGTACCCGGCATTGCTCACGTGTCGAGGTGGTGTAGTAAGAAACCCCGAGAGGTGCCTAAAAAAATAAAAAAGTCGTAGTAGCGGTGGGGGTAGGGTGGTCGGTAGTCGCAGTGGTGATGGGGCAACCAAATTTCACATCTTTTCTTCTCTTCTCTTTGTTGCTGTACACGTTTTCTTCTTCTTCTTCTCAATAATAATTTTCATAAATGACATTAATAAAGAAACATCACCAAGGAAAATAGATTTAGGATCACTGCTACTTCTTGTTAACAATGCAACATCGTGCTTTCTTTTACAAGTGCAATAGAATATCAGTTTTCATATAAGTTATTAATAAAAAGAAAAACATCACAAATATTCCTTAATGAATATTATATGCAAATAAGTATATTAGTTTGTATCCATTTCATACTGGGTCTTCTTAGGATTGTAGAATAGCTTGGGTGTCCTTCCCGATCCCTATAGTTCATCTGCTTCATCGGCAGAATCAGCTAGGCTAATCTCTGTAGTCGTAGTGGTGATGTGACAGCCGAAGATCTCATTTTCTCTTCATTGTTGTAAAAGTCTTCTTCTCAATAGTAGATTTTACAAATATTAAAACAGAAATCACAAATGCACACAGATAAACCGGCTACTAATGTAGTGTAGCATAGTTGGAGTGTTCTTTTCGATCTCTGGAGTGTTCTTTTCGACCTTTGGGGTGTCCTTTTCGATCTCTGGAGTGTTCTTTTCGCTCTCTGGAGTGTTCTTTTCGACCTTTGGGGTGTCTTTTTCCATCTTTGGGGTGTTATTTTCGATCTTTGGTGTGTCCTTTTCGATCTTTGGTGTGTCCTTTTCGATCTTTGGTATGTTCTCAATCTGTATGATTCGCCCATTTCACCGGTAGAATAAGTTGGTCAAATTTCTGTAGTTGCAACGGTGAGGTAGCAGCCAAAGTTCTCATCTTCTCTTCTTTTTGTCATTGTAGACTCCTTCTTCTTCTGCTACTACTACTACTACTACTACTACTACTACTACTACTCAATAACAGCTTTCATAAACGACATTAATAAAGAAGCATCACAAAGGAACATAGATTGAAGATGCAATGTTAATCACTGCTGCTTCTTGTTAACAATTCAACATCTTGTTTTCTTTTACACATAGACTTTCAAGTGCAATAAAATTGTACAGGTAAATTACAGGTGAAATAAATAGCTACAGGTAGACTGCCTGCTGATGTAGAACCTAGCACTACAATTTTCATAATTCTGAATCTCTTTTACGAACTTTGTAAAAATTTCATTAGAAGAATAGTTGTTGCTGTTATATTGTTGAATAATACCGGGTTTTATGAAGCCGGGCAATACCGGGTTTTCGGGAATGCGTTACATTTTTTAATTGCTGACATAGAATGACGTAAGTTAAACAAGACAAAGAAAATTCTGATTTGTGCAATGATGATAAAAAATAATTTGTTTGCGTAAAAAAAAAAAAAAAAGAACAGAATGGAGAGAAACGTCCACATGTCAATAGAGCGGTTCTGCATTCTTTTGTCATCGCTATAACTTGCCAACCCTCCTCTCTCTCTCTCTCTCTCTCTCTCTCTCTCTCTCTCTCTCTCTCTCTCTCTCTCTCTCTCTCACACACACACACACTCACTCACTCACTCACTCACTCACTCTCTCACGCCGTGCGCACTCTCGCCATCACTCACCACAAGTTCCAATTGTTAGAAGTTTGTTTTTAATATCAACTAAAGAAATCATCCGCTGGTTATTGAAACAAATATACGTTCATACGCATTGTAAAAAGCGGAGCTGATAATTTTATACAAGACAGACTTGCTCGTTACGTAAGAACTAGCAAGGGATCACCGACGTTGCCAGGTATTGAATGATGATCAACAGAATTTTTCACAGTCCCATATTTTTATAGCCATCAAAGTCAATGAAATCGACCATTTTTCAATCAAATCGATTGATTGCATGCTCTAGTCGGGGACTCATCACGGTGCACTGGGAGGAAGCTTTACATGCCTCCCCATAGTGACTTAGTTCACAATACAGTTGTTGTAGCTAAAGGAGTACCTGCTGTGAATGTTTTACAGGGTGGGGGAGGATCATTATAGAAGCTCAGTTGAATACCTGCCATCAAAATAATGACAGAGTAAAGATAGACTCGCTACATTGCACTGTAGAGAACCTACTGTTGATTTTATAAAATCATTTTTAAGTTTAAAATGCAAAACTCAAGTATCATGCTTCAATTGTGCTCTAAACAGATACATTCATTTCTAGGGCGACCCTGCCATATAAAAGAACCTATTGTTGATTTTATATGTTGAGCTTTTCGGCTTGTGAGAGTAATAAAACTTCTCAAATGCGCTTGTGATGTTAGGCAGTGTAAGGTGTTAACTTTGGTCAAAATCGCCTGCTCTTTCTTTCATTGGAAAAATTATTTCAATTATCGGTTATCAATACTTATCGAAGACATTCCAATACTAAACCTATCTAAGAACACTACCAGGCACATAATGTAACTGTGTGAAATTTTATAAAAATCGACCGGGCCGTTTTCGAGTCCATAGGGAACTCCCTCTCTCTCTCTCTCTCTCTCTCTCTCTCTCTCTCTCTCTCTCTCTCTCTCTCTCTCTCTCTACACACACACACACACACACACAAAGTTCTTTTATATAATAGCAGAGATATGTTGAATTTCCTTACGTTTTAAGGTAACATTTCTGATGAATACAAATTGAAAAAATGAACACTAAACGCATCAACATTTCATTATCTTTACCTTCTAATCTGACATTCTTCAGATTCGTATTTTGAACTCATCTTTGCTGCTTGTGCAGGTTAGTGATCTTTTTAATCAATGCATTTCAGGTGAAAACATTATTACGTACTGATGCGTCATGCCGGAATTAGTATAAACTAGCAGCGGCACACGGCCTTACCCGGTTCTAAAATACTTGTAAATATAATATTTTAATTTATCTAGATTTCATAATTATATTGTCAATTTTCTATCAATTATTATATATTATATTGTACCCAATATATAATAGTGATTTAAAAAAAAAAAAAAAAAAAAAAAAAAACTTGAGTGCCATCAGCTATCATCGAAACTGAAACCAAAACTTCTTGGTAAAATTATTTATCAAGCAAGCAAAAAATGACGACCGGATGGTCCACGGAGTTTTATAATTGTTAAGACAAGCAAACGCGTACATCAAATCTGTTGCCAAGGCCGCTCAAAAAATGGTGGTATCCTTCTATCGATCCAGTAGATATCTCACTGCTCATGCAATTCTCTATCTATATAAGAGCCAGGTACGTCCAAGGATGGAGTACTGTTGCTACATCTGGGCAGGAGCTGCTAGAAAGGACTTGTCCTGCCTGGATAGAGTTCAAAATAGACTTCGTAGCCTCGTAGGAAATGTCATTTTCTCTTCCCTGCAACCTCTATCTCACAGAAGAGATGTTGCGAATTTGTCTCTGCTTTGTTCGACTGAGCTTCAATCTATGGTCCCCTCTCGCCAAACGTTCACAAGAAACACTCGTCTAGCTGAAAACACTATCAATAATTCCCCCCACTCTTTATCTGTGCCTAAACCTAAACGTAGATTCCATGTACAAAGCTTACGCCTGTGGAATTGTCTTCTGTTTTCTTGCTTTCCAGCTGACTACCATATGGTTGTCTTCAAGTCCAACGTAAACAAGTTCTTGATGAGTCGTTCCACTTAAGTTAACAAATTTACCGAATTTCCATTACAAACGATTACTATATTGTCCAACTGACTACTGTACATTCTTAACCCTTTTCCTCGAGTGGTCTCTGGGCCTTGATAAGTGGTTATGCCTATGTAAAAAAAATGAAGAAGAAGAAGAAGCAAGCAAGTAAGGACGCTCGGATGAATTCTGAAAATTACGAAAAAGGATTCAGAAGAAAAATATTTAAAAGTAAAAATAAAAATTATCGAGTTCAGTGACTTATGGATTTTTATCGTATGTTTTAATGTGAAAGAGTTTGCAAGATTCACAGGGAGGTAACTGCAGTCGAAAATTTGGATTAAATAAATACATATCGCCATTTTTAAACATAAGATATCGAAAAATAATTATGGCTGATTTTTTTTATTTAAAATACATCATCTACTGGATCCTTTTTTTTGTTGATTTTTTAAAATTTATACTAATTTCAACGTGACATGTAAGTACATAATAATGTTTTCACCTGAAATGCGTTGGATTACCAATCTACACAAACACCTGATTTTTTAATTCAACTGATCACTTTTTTTACTGTCACAACTTATCAAAGCCCAAAGGCCATTCTAGGATAAGGATTAAATAAGTGCCATTTGGCCAGTGAGACAACACCATGATTATCGGTAATGTGGAACTTGGGTAGTGCTTGTTATTAAGGAGGGTGGCTCAAAAGTAACTTGTTCACGTTAAATTTGAAAACGATCATGCTATAGTCAGCTGAGAAGCAGACCCACAGTAATGTGTTCCACAGATGGCCAGTTCTAAAGTGGAGGTCAAAAGTGTTTGCAAATTGTATAAATTGATAAATTTATGCTTCAATATTTTCCAATATAATAACCATGTTACTCACTGTTTGATATGCAAATATATGAAGTAAATTCATAGAAACAGAAACCAAATAATCATATTCTGGGGAGGGGCTATGGATCTTTAAATGATTTCAGGAACGAATATGGGCCAAAAGAGTTTTCAAGCACTCATTTATCCGCAATAAATACCATTTTTAAACATGATATAATTCAAAAAATTGTGTCATCATGATTATAGTACCATATATTGATAACATATTACAAGAAAACAACAGTTATTACTCAAATAACAATTAACAGAACAATACGAATTCATGAAACTATTTAACCCTTTATTCGCTTTCCTCCATTTTTAATCAAATCAATCAGCCTCCTATCAACAGAGGGTGTTAATGTATGCACTTGTTGATGTGTGATTTCAGAAGATACCTTCTTGATTCTCTCCCAAATGTCTTTTTTACTATGGAATTGATGCCCGTTTTTTGTAAACCTTCCTCTTCAGAATCGACCAGAGGTTTTCTATCGGATTCAAATCCGAGCTCTGAGGTGGCCAGTCCATCAGACGTTCACCAGAGATCCCCTTGTCTGAAAGCCAAGCTTTTGTGAACTGAGAAGCATGGCTTGGGGCATTGTCTTGTTGGATAATTAGATTCTGGTTGAGAGCATCATTTTGTGAATTCAACCAAGGCAATAAATTTGCTTCCAAAAACTTGCAGTAGTTCACAGAATTCATTTTGACACAGTCAGGGACAAGAAAAGGAGCAACAATCTCACTTCCAACAATACCAGTCCAAATCATCACTCCTCCTCCTTCCTGTTGACGTCTGAATCACAAGCATGGGCTGTTGCCTTTAAGAAGCCATCCCTTGGCTCAACTGTCGGGGCCGTCGAAGGTTGCTTTGGCCTCGTCAGTCCAGAGAACATTTTGAAAATTGGTTTTCAAATATTTAGTGGCCCATGCTAGTCGCTTCTGACAGTTTATATTACTCAAAGGAGGACATTTTGTCTGTGTTCTCTGGTCGGCTATCTGTTTCAAAATCTGATTTTAGGTCCTTTTAGAGATGCCAGACACTCCTGCATGGGCGAAAATAGCTTTGCTTGTGCTGTGTGGGTTTGCTAGCAAACTCCTCTTGATTTTTCTAATATTTCGTGGTGAAGTCGTCTTTGGTCTGCCACTTTTATGCTTTTTTCTTCCATCTTTGCTGTCAATGACGAAACGTTTCACAGTTCGATGATCTCGTTTCAAAATTTTTGAAATTTCCAATGTAGACTTCTTTGCAGCAAGAAACGTAACAATTTCACCCTTCTCCCTATCTGTCCACATCTTTCCTTTAGCCATTATCAATAAATTAAGATTACCTGCATAAACTTTTGGCTCACCTGAAAAGTGGAAAATGTCGAACTATTATTAAATTCTGGCTTTTATCGTAAAATGTAGTAATGGAACGAACCAGAATGACAACCAGCAAATGATGGAAGAGTCCAAAATGAAAAATAAAGCAAAATTAATAAAGATATTGAGAAAAAATAGGTCTGCAAACTCTTTTGATCCTTGCTGTAGGAAAGAAACTTTGCACATAGAATTTTTACATTTAGTTTTTAGGCACAGTTAGATAAGAGAACTTTTTAACAGTTGTTGTTGCTAGAGAAGTATCTGCTGTGAATGTTCTACAGGTAGAGGGGGTACCATTGATAGAAGCTCAAAATAACGAAAGAGTAAAGATAGACTCGCTATGTCTCTTCTGCAAGAAAAAGGAAGTAAGGTGGAGAAAAGGGCTTTGCACACGAGGTTCATCCTGGCACCGCAGGAGTTGACTTGAACCATTGACGAATAGTGTATTTTTCGGTTCAGTCCTAGGAGATGCATCCTCCCAAGCATTATCTCCTCTTTTGAGAGGGAGGAAGAGTTTATTAGTGATTGCCTAAGGCGCCGATGTAGGAAGCAGAAACTCTGCCACTGAACCACTCCACTACATATGAAAAAGCTGAAAAAAAACAGGGTGACTTAAATTTCAAATTCTGGGTCAACATGCAACTACGGAAGAACACCAAGATGGGCGAAACTCGAGTCTAGGATTTTCTGTTGATTGTTTTGGTGCATGTGTGTGTCAGATTGGGAAAAAGCAATTATAATATATTAGTGTTCGGACGATTAATCGGAAATCGGAAAAATCGGAAGATTTGGGGTATCGGAATTGGTATCGGAATCGGAAAAATTGATGCCTATTTTCCAATGCCAAAACGATTCTTTTAATTGTGTTTTTTTTTTTTTATTTGATTTTGTTTAAAGTAAAATCTTCCATTGCTGGTAATGATAATAAAATAATAAATATTTATTGATTTTAAACCATCAGTAAAGCTAAAATCAATAGATCACTCTCCACAAGCGTATTTTGATGTTTAGGAAAATATCTGCATATTTAACATAGGTTTTTACGAAAATTGGGGAAAATAACAATTTTATAGTTAAATAGAGATTTATAAAGAATCGGAATCGGTAATTGTATCGGAATTGGAAAAAATATTGGAATCGTCCCATCACTAATATATATATATATACAGGGTGTCCATAAAGTCCGTGTGCACTTTAAAAAAATTTATAACTTTATTTGTATTTGCAATAGAAATAATCTGTAAAATGGGTTTCAAAGAAGTAAATCTATATTTTTTTAAGCTTTTATTGAAATTTTATTTAACTTTCCACATGCCCTCCATAATTAGCAATACAAAGGGTAATACGATTTTGCAGTTCACGAAAAACATTTGCCAAATGATTTATAGTAATGCCTGAAATCACATTAGTTATTCTAGCTTCGAAATCTTCAAATGAACTAGGTTTGGTTGCATACACAATTGTTTTCACATGTCCCCATAAAAAAATTTAATGGAGTCAAATCTAGCGAACGTGGAGGTCAATGAAATGGTCCACCCCTTCCGATCCATCTGTTAGGAAATTCCTGATTAGAAACTGTCTAACACGCGGAGCAAAGTGACAAGGAGCTCCATCTTGTTGAAACACTGTATCATCTTTCAAGTTTAATTGTTCAAGTTGCGGAATAAAGTAATTCTGCAACATATCTAAGTAGCTGTCACTGTTAATAACACGATCTTCAAAAAAATATGGCCCTATGATTCGATTTATTCTCAAAGCACACCACACATTAACTTTAAGAGAGTCCCTTTCATGTTCAATAGTTTCATTTGGGTTTTCAGTTCCCCAAATTCAGCAATTATGCCTGTTGACCTTGCCACTAATGTGAAATGTTGCTTCATCAGAAAACAGTAAATTACTCACAAATGCATCATCATTGCAAAGTTTTTCATTGAATTGGTGACAGAAAGTTAGCCGTGCATAATAATCCTCTTCTAACAACTGTTGATGTAATTGAATTTTGTAAGCTTTCATATGACGTTTTTGCACAGTAGACTTTGGCAGTCCGAGTTCCAATGATGCCCGTCTTACAGACTTTCTTGGACTTGCAGTAAAGGATTCTTCTATGAAAGCAACACTTTCGTCACTGACACATGGCCTTCCATACCATGGTTTATCATGGACAGAGCCTGTCTCTTTAAATTTTTTCATCCATTTAACAATGGTGTTCCTATGAGGCGCTTTTTTATTGTATTCAATTCTAAACTTTCTTTGTACAGCAATAGTAGATTTCAATTCAGCCGACCAAAGGACACAGTTTACTTTTTCCTCAATTGAAGCCATGTGATCAAATTAATTCTGAAAAACAAAAGAAAATATTTTTTACTTATTTTTTACTTATCTAAAAATTGTTACGAATTTTATGGTGAAAAATTATTCAATAACTATACTTAAAACTAGATACATGAAACTTTATAACATTTTTTTACAGATTATTTCTATCGCAAATATAAATAAAGTTATAATTTTTTTAAAGTGCACACGAACTCTATGGACACCCTGTATATATATACAGATAAAACGGTAATTAAAAAAAATAAAACATATATATATATATATATATATATATATATATATATATATATATATATATATATATATATATATATATATATATATAAACCTATGCTGAAGACGGCTAAGAGCCAGAAACATACATGTTCATAGGTATACTTTTATGCATATAAAATATATATATATATATATATATATATAGAGAGAGAGAGAGAGAGAGAGAGAGAGAGAGAGAGAGAGAGATTAAAGAAGTATATAAGGATTATTTAAATGGAGACTTTTCAATATAATATCAAGCTCAACATATATATATATATATATATATATATATATATATATATATATATATATATATATATATACAAGAGGAAAATATATTGATAATAAAAAAATATATTCTGGTGTATATAGCTTTAGTAATCAATTTGAAACACGAGAATATAGTATAGTGCATCGGGGTTATGAATGCACTTTATGCCAGGCATTTCGAAGCCTAATGCTTCTCATCAGAAGAGGAAGGGAGATGCGAGGAAACAAGATAAAGGTATAACGTCTAGCAATAGGAACATTAGGGGATCTTTTATATACATATGAGGTGGGGAGGGGGTTTTCTAGGTGATTATTAGATAATCATGGTACTTTAAATATGTTAAAGAGGGGGTTTAGTAGTATTCATAACCCCCACGCACTAGATTGTATTCTCTTGTTTCACATTGTTTAACAAAGGAATATAAACCAGCATATATTTTTCTATTATCAATATATTTTCCTCTTGTATATATATATATATATATATATATATATATATAATGTGAATAAAATTTTGTATCATGGCAGTATTTTATTTTTACTCTTATAGATACAGTTGCAATATTCATGGAGGATTTTATAAATGACCCATTACAACTCATCACTTCGTGTGTGTGTGTGTGTGTGTGTGTGTGTGTGTGTGTGTGTGTGTGTGTGTGTGTGTGTGTGTGTGTGTGTGTGTGTGTGTTTTGTAAAAAAATACATTGTTTTTCTTTTAACTGCAGCCATGCACTTGCGACATTCATGAATGATTTTATTTTTTTTTTAAATTTAAAAAAAAAAAAAACGTTTTATCGCACACACATTTTTCATGGGTGAAATAAATCTGTGGAAAATCCAATTCTTTGAAAAACGTTCTGTTTTATATAAAATAAATGAATCACCACCTTTCAAAGAATAAGTTTTGCAATATTAGACAAAAAAAAAAATCAAAATTTTTTGCAATCATGACATTTTCCAATGAACTGTTGATTGAAATTTTAGGAAATTTGCAATATAGCAAAAAAAAAAAAAAAAAAAAAAAAAAAAAACGAAAATGAAAATGAAAATCCCAGAACAATTCAGCCTCAGATGAATTAACAAAAAATTCTAGAAAAATTCTCCCAATAAAATGATTTCCAATAATTATAGAATTTTGTTTTGATTTTGTTTTTTGAATTTGCTTCCATTGTTCGAATTGATTGTCAGCATTTCATTATTTGTAAGGATTTTTATGACATTCTTTTTTTTCTTTGTCAGTATTTTTTTTTTCATATTTTTCTTTTTTTATTATTTCTTCTTGTCCCTTTTTTCTTTTTCATTTTCTTTTTCACTATTATTTCTATTTTCCCCCTTTTTACTTTCCTTTATTCTTCCGATTTCTTCTTCTTTTTTTTTGCTATTTTCCTGTCTCACTTTTTCGTTTCTCATGCTTTTCTTTTTCGCTATTTTTCTTTTTCTTCCTTGTTGTTTCTTTCTTTGTTTCTTTCTTTTCTTCTTCTTTTCTTTTTTCTTTCTTTTTCCAGTATTTTTCATTTCTTTCTTTTTCCTTTTGCTTTTTCTTTCCTTTTCTTATTTTTCACTATTTTTCTTTTTTTTTTCTTGCCCTTTTTACTTTTTTGCATTTTCTTTCTTTCACTTTTGTTTTTCTTTCTTTTTATAATTTTTCTTTTTATTTCTGTTTTTCTTTCAGTTTTCATCTTTGTTCTTTTTTTATTTATTGTTTTTGTTTTTATTATTTCTGTTTCTCTTTGCTTTTTATTCTTTTTTATAGGACAGCATTTAAAAACTATTATATAATAATTAATGTAGCATTTATTAATTTCTAATGAACAATATAAAGATTATAAAATATTATGACTATATACGTGAATATATGTACGTGTGTGGACGATAATGATTATATTTTATAAATAAGAAAACCTATAATAATTATCTCAAGCTATATTGTCATATACATACGCGCACACAAACATACGCACCACGTCCACACACGTACATATATTCACGTTCGCGAATGTATGTGAGTACATGTGTGCTAACGTACACACATGTACTCACATACACGCACACATACGCACACATGGACAACGTCACTTCCCCTTTGAAGAAAATCCACACATGCGCAAAAGACCACCGGAAACAACTATAAAAGCAAGAGCAATAATCAGCTTCTTTCCTTTTCCAACTCGCCTTCCGAGGTGAGTGGTATCATTCCCATTTCCACTACATCACTGACTTCTCTTCCCACGCGCGAACAAACGATAGTGACCCGAACGTGAAATGAACACATATTTCCTTTTCTTTCTACACCACCAGTCCCCGCAACAAACGATGGTTACACCCGAACGCAGACATGAACACGTGTTATACTTAAAACATTTATTTTTCAACAGGAAATAAACGACACGTTTATTTTATCCAGCAATTGAGTTTTTGTTTCCTTCATTCCATTCGTTTCATTATTTTCTTTTGTAACGGGATTAGGATATATATATCCTAGTCCTCTACAGTTTTGATTTTAGAAAATGTTCTGATTGATTATAAATATTTTGTTATTTATAAGGATTTTTAAGACTGTGTCTTTTTATGCTTTTCTTCTTTTTCCCCTTTTTTCACTCTTTTTCTTGTTTTTTTTTTTTCAATTCATCTTTTTTATTATTTTTATCCTTTTTATTTTTGCACTATTTTTCAGTCCTTTTCTTCACTGATTTTTTTCTGTCTTTTACACTATTTGTTTTCTTTCCTCTTTCTGTTTTTCTTATAAAATTACCACAGTCATTTTCTAAGGCAACGAAAAATATTTTCCATAACCACGTGGTTGAACACAAGAAATTTAAGCACTCTTTACCTACATGTTGATCTGGTAATGACGTCACGCTGTCATGTTCACCGGCTTCATCTCTCGGTAGCCGTGATTAAGCCAGCTCCTGACAAGCTTTATTTTTAATTTTTCTGGCACCGACCTGGTCTCGTATTGCCTGGAGGGATCATCTTTGAAATAATTCTTTGTTTTATTGCATTTATTTTTATTTAATTTTTTTATTTTATTTATTTATTTTTTGCCATAAGTGAAAATCACTTATAAAAATCTCATAATGAGTTAATCAAAACTGGAGATAAAATATGTAAAAGTATGGACATTATCAAATTATAAAAAAGAAATTATATGTATATTTAAAAATCACCGATCCTCCCCCAATGAGATTCTACTTTTTTAGGCGATTATGTGTGACACACTGAAAAAGAAAGCAACTAATTATTTTAGAATTTAGAGTGGGTTGAGTTGCACATATAAATTTAGTGTAAAATGGCCCCCTTTTCCCGGGCCATTCTAACTTTTTGGGGCAGTTAACCAATTTTTTTACCACTAGTCTAACTATGTCATAAAACCACTCCACTTTATTTTTCGCATTACCGCCCAAACAGGGGTAGTACTACAAAAAAGTTGTGCTTTGCATAACTTTTCGCAAACACATTTTTTATACTAAATTTTGATCAGGAATATTAACATGACTAAGCTTTTTAAAACAAACAAAAATAGACTACATCCTTAAAACGCTGTCTGGTCCAAAAGAGCGATCATTTTCCATCTATATATATAAAAGCCAAACGTCTGTGTGTATGTATGTATGTTTGTTTGTAACGCTAAAACTTTTGAAAGACGGAACCAAACTTGACAAATTTGGTATCATATCGAAGCCCCATCACCGGATGACAAATATCGAAATTTCACGTCAAATGGACCACTAGAAGTTGGTCAACTGATCAGTTATCTTCGAGGGGGGGGGGCCAAAAAAAACCTGTCATTATCTATATATATAAAAGACAAATGTTTGTTTGTAATGCTAAAACTTGAGATGAAAGATTCCTCTCCCCTAAGAATAAAACATATGTTCAATATCTGCTTTTGTTTTTTCATTGTTTATACGGTCCCGAGCAACGCCGGGTAGCCCTGCTAGTCTATATATATAAAAGCCAAACGTCTGCGTGTGTGTATGTATGTTTGTTTGTAACGCTAAAACTTTTGAAAGACGGAACCAAACTTGACAAATTTGGTATCATATCGAAGCCCCATCACCGGATGACAAATATCGAAATTTCACGTCAAATGGACCACTAGAAGTTGGTCAACTGATCAGTTATCTTCGAGGGGGGGGGGCCCCAAAAAAACCTGTCATTATCTATATATATAAAAGACAAATGTTTGTTTGTAATGCTAAAACTTGAGATGAAAGATTCCTCTCCCCTAAGAATAAAACATATGTTCAATATCTGCTTTTGTTTTTTCATTGTTTATACGGTCCCGAGCAATGCCGGGTAGCCCTGCTTGTTAACTCTATAGGCAAAGCTGACTTTTTGTTGTTTTCTTTATTTATTTATTATTCAGGCCGTTTACACGTAATCGCCCTGAAAAATGAAGAATCATATTTTTTTAATTTTCTGGTGGATTAGCAAAGGTTGCAGAATTTTAATGAGAACTTTTTTTTTTCACAACAAAAATGTTATAATTGCGAATTAGCGAGAAAAAAAAAAGTCGCAATAACTTGTTCAAACTTTTCAACGTAATCACCTAAAAATATTTCACCGTAATCACCGTATTTGGGTGTGTGGGGAGGGGGCTAATGGTAACTAAAGATCTTGTATATATAATTTATTGCATGAAGTTTACAATTTACAATGTTCATTGAAAAAAGATAAAAACATACAACAAATTTAGGCACAAGGCCCTCTAAGAAGTTGGGGTGGGGGAGGGTACAGGGTCTTCGTAAGTTATTTGCTAAGATTTGGAAGAATACTCTTGACTGACAACATTCACCATAATACCGCATTCGCTCTGTGGAGCTGAACCTACTTAATTCCTTTTTGTAAAAAATATGTACATTTGTAAAAACGATTGTAAAAACTTTTGTGTGTGTATGTGTGTGCATTTTTTTTTTTTTTTTTTTGCTGCTACTGTTGCTGCTATTATTATTATTATTATTATTATTATTATTGTTATTATTATTATTATTATTATTATTATTATTATTATTATTATTACTACTACTATTATTAGCGGGACCTGTGGAAATTCCACAATGGACTTTTTCAAATGTAATGTATTGATGTTGGCATTTTTGTGGATGTTCAGCGTAAATGGAGACACTCTGATATTATTTTTGTTAAAACTGCAAAAGTATTTATCTAAGCCTGGTCGTAAAATATGCTTAAACATGATATTTTAATTTATGCAGATTTCGTATATATTATAGTCAATTTTCTATCGATTCTTATATATTATAAAGTGATTTTAAAAATAAAAAATATATCCATATGACTTGAGTGCATCACCTTTAATCAAACCGAAGCTAAAACTTATGAAGAAAAAAAAGAATGCATGTATATATAACTTGAGCTCCTTCAGCTATAATCGAAACCGAAACTAAAACTTATGAAGAGTTCTTGGTAAAATTATTTATTACAAGGAATGGAAAGGCATACCAATTAAATGACAGACACTCGAAAGAAAGAAAAAAATTAAATGTGACACACAAAATAACACACACGCTATCGTATTAATATATAGATTAAAATATTTTATGTACCAAAAACAGTTTTTCATGAAACTATTTTAGTTAAAACAATGTTGTAATTAAAATAATTTATTTAGAAAAAGGAACTGTCACGTAATATATATATATATATATATATATATATATATATATATATATATATATATTCTTTTTTTTTAGATTTAATGTTTTTATAAAAATATTTTATGTACAAAACCAGTTTTGTTTCACTGATAATGTGTCGCTATTTTGATTTTCATGAAGTTCAAGATTTCATAACAGATAGGCATCTTGGCTTGAAAATGTTATAGTAGTAGCAATAATATTTTAATTAACGAAAACATCAGCATCTCTCTCTCTCTCTCTTTCTCTCTCTCTCTCTCTCTCTCTCTCTCTCTCTCTCTCTCTCTCTCTCTCTCTCTCTCTCTCTCAGACAATAAAAAATGTAATTAGCCCTAACAAAGCCCCTGTGGCACACTTAAGAGTTATCGCAAAGTATAGACAAACAAAATTATATAGAAATCAGTTAGTTACAATGAAAAAAACAAATAACTGCTCAATTTTTGTCCCAAAAAATTACAAAACTTATAAGCGCCCGGTGGCCAAGAGATTTGTGTTATCGTTATTACTACGGAATAACTTAAAATCAATTATTTCTTAACAACTTTTGCATTTACCAGAAAGATAAAACCCTTAATTTTATAGAATTAAAAAAAAAATATAGCGGTGAGTCGTGAGAACACGCTAATCGAATGCCGCCTGGAGCGTTCGTAAATGTGTATTCCAAAATTAAATTTCAACCAATGAAATTTGCCGGAAAGCATGACGCACAAAAGAACACACACGCTATCATATTAATGATGATGATGAGTAGTAGTAGTAGTAGTAGTAGTAGTTTCTCCTCGTATTAATAGTAGTAGTATTTCTGCATCATGTTTTTCTTTAAAAATGGATAATCTAATAACCGATCAAATTTAATGATTAGGATAAGAAATATAAACATTTTTGACAGAGAGAAGTCACAGTATAATTCACCCCCACCGAAATTCCCATGTTAAGGATAGTTTTCTATGATCGTTACTTCCATGGCAAGTGCTTGTCCGAGCTCCAATCTCTGGTCCCCCCTCGCCAATCTTTCACAATAAACACTCGTCTAGCTGAAACCACTGTCAATAATTTTCCCCACTGTGTCTAAATCAAAACGTAGATTCTATGAACAAAACTTCTTTCTTAGAAGTGCACGCCTGTGGAACTCTCTTCCGTTTACCTGTTTCCCACCTAACTATAACTTGGATGTCTTCAAGTCCAACATAAACAAATTCCTGATGAACTGCCCCCTTAAGTAAGACACTTTATCAAATCTGCAATGCTAACGATTACTGAGATACTATCCCATTGATTACTGTACACGCAATAACCCTTATCCCCGAGTGGCTTCCGGGCCTTGATAAATGGTGATTACCATGTAAAAAAAAAAAGAAGAATTTTGTAATCTAATCTCATTTTACAACGTCTTCTAATTGTGCAAACACAAATCGTTGACTATTTTCAATTATGAAGAAAAAAAAAATCATACAACATTAAGAACGAACATTGCAAACCAGAAATCTTTGTGTCTCGGGACTTCAATCAATTACAGGGAAAACATTTGAGAAAAATATTTAGAGGGATTCACTCATGTAATATATGCAACCCCCACCCCCACCTACCCCAGTGTACATTTTACATTTTGCAAAAATAAATACAGACATTACACAGGGTTTTACAGTAATTAAACACAATTTTTCTTCAAAGAATAATAATTTCTAATTGAATATTGAAAAAATCTTAAGGAATCGGAATCGGTACTCGTATCGGAACCAGGAATTTAGAACAGATGTGACGTGATCGTCCCAGGGGCGATTGGGCTCCCCTCTGAGGGGGGGGGGGGGGCTCAGAAACACTGGAAAGTGCTGGGCAGATATGATTTGTTTTATTCTTTAATTATCATTGGTGTTCCCGGGTGACGGTAAAAGACCTTGCTGAGAGAAAGATTGGATTTGTAAATTTCATTGTTTTATGAAAAGCGACAACTCAATGTCACTTTGTAACGAAAACATAATTTTGTTTTCGATGCAAACGAATGATGACTCAAGGTTAGAGGAGAAATGTTTAGCCTTTGAGTACAATTACCCCAACCGAGGTTATGGGCTTGACCCCAGCGGTCGTGAGAAAAGTGCCTGCAATCCACAGGTGCACTCGAGAGAGGGAGAACCTCCCAAGGGGTGACGTAATTGGATACGATTGGTCCAGGTAACAACCCCGGTCTCACCCCTTCCCTAAGTATATGAACGGGGTGCAGTCGAAACCGTCAGTTGGTCTGTGAGAGTTGAGTTGGAGCAGAGTTAAAGCACAGTTGAAGCTGAAATTGGGAATCAAGTTGTTGAGAATCTGAGATTGTATCTTCCCACATCACCGCCACCGCAATACCGAGAGAAATCAACCCATTGACTCAGCGGAGTCTGTCAAAATCAACATTGGATTATGGACAATTGTATATAACTATATATTTGTATATCTTATCATTTAAAAGAGCACCGAGTTATTTTTCTTTTGTGTGCATGAGATTGCATTTTCTTTTTTTTGTTGACAGATCGACGAAGCACTGACATATCAATCCGATTATGAAATTAAGACCAACCAAATCGATTGACGGGTCCTGCCACACTAAGACAATTTTCCTGCAAAGGATGGGTCACACTTTGGCTACGTGACCGAAGATTGACTCTTACGTGACAAAGAATTGATAATTGTATCAGAAAAAATTCTGGAATCGTCCCATCACTAGTATATATATATACATATATATGTATATATATATGTACATATATACATATCATGTATAAATATGTATATATACATATATAAATGCATATATATATATATATATATACATATATACACACACACACACACACATATATATATACATATATGTATGTATATATATATATATATATATATATATATATATATAGTAATTTATAAAATATATATGGCGATTAAGCTACACTGAATATTCTGCGTTTCATCCACTGTAGGATTCGTCAGGCTTATGGTATATATATATATATATATATATATATATATATATATATATATATATATATATATATATATATATATATATATCAGGTCATCCCATGAGTTCTGTCCGAATTTATGAATAAAGAAAAGAAGTGACCAAATGTTACATTTTAATAAAGATTTAATCAATATACTTTCCCTGATTATCTATGACTTCCTTCCATTTATTAACAAGCTTTCCATCACTATAAAATCCTTTTGGCTTTGATTCAAAGAACTCACAAATATCAGTTTCAACATCTTTCTGCATTACAAAAGCTTCCAAATGATTTTGTAAGTTACGAAACAAATGGTAGTCTGAAGGAGCAAGGTCAGGAGAATAGGGTGGATGAGGAATTTTCTCCCAACCAAGTTCTTCAATCTTTTGTGAGGTGATTCTTGCTGTGTGGGGTCGGGCATTGTCCTGATGAAACATCACCCCTTTTCGATTCACTAGAACAAGTATTTTTCCCTCAAAGCTTGGTTCAAACGCTCTAATTTCTGACAGTAGATTTGAGCATTAATTGTTGCATTAGGTGGTAACAAATCAAAGTGGATTATTCCTTGGCAATCCCACTATGTTTAAAGAAGAACCTCATAAGCATGAAGTTTTCTTTTTAGCTGTGTCCCCCAAGGCCTTAACATATTTAAGTTAGAGTTCAGTACCATGAAAAACTGCTAAATAGACATACACAGAAAATTTTGGACAAATATAGTAAAATAGTCCAAAAGAATGGAGTGTTTTTATTAGCCCTAACAAAGCCCCTGGGGCACACTCAGGAGTTATCGCGAAGTATAGACAAACAAAATTATATAGAAATCAGTTAGTTACAACATTTCAGAAAGTTTTATAAAAATCTAAGGCATCCATTTTTTTTAATAAGCACAAAAGTGTAAATTTTAACCCAAAAGGCACCGCTAGGGGTGGGGCAACCAGAATTTTCCCGGAAAATCTGTTCTGTTACTTTTTTACTCATATCATGTTTAATGTTTGTGCAAAATTTAAACAAATTCCAAAAACTGCGGACAGACGAACTGAGAAAACTGCGGACAGACGAACGGACAAGGGTGAATTTACAGGTCCACTCTCCTTTTGTCGGGGGACCAATTAATCAATGTACATTTAATTGGATATAAAAATATATTATCAATTATCAAAATATTAAAACTTTAGTTATGTTTGATACAAATATTTGTATTTTATTTAATTTTTGGACTATCAATATTGTTATTATTATTAAGACATTTTTTTATTTCTTACTTAATCTATAATTTATTCTACTAAAAAAAATTAGCATAATTTATGATAGAAATACCAAAATGCCTAAGTTTCAAAATAGTCCAAGAAAAAAAAAATAAATCTACAATTTTCTAAATGCAAATAACTATAATTTATTAAATCTACAGTTTACAGTGGATATATTCGAGTAAGAATTATGTTCTCATAGTGTTTCATGGGTTAATTATTGTTGGCTGTGAATTTCAAATATGATTCTTTTTCCGTTGAATGGTTCCCTCCAGTGCTTTTTTTTTTTTTTTTTTTTTTTTTGCTAGGATGACTTGCGAATTATGCTGTTAATGTACACAGAAAAAAAAAACCCCAAAAAAACAGGCATTGACGCTGTTGTGTGTGTTTGGTATGTCCATCTCAGCGCCGCAATTGTTGTTACTATCACTGCTCCTGCTGATTTCGTGTTTTGTTTATGTAAATCTAGAGGGATATGTGGTATAACATAACCGATCTTCAATTGGAACTTTTTTTTTATAATGTTAATACCCTAAAATTTTTACATAAAGTGTTTTCATTAAATGATCCAAATGAAATCAGCAAGGATCTCAGAGAGAAAAAAAACTTACCTAGATTCCTACTTATTAAAATCGAGTCTTTTAATAATGAATTGTGTATTTTCTTCATTTAATTTACCCATTACCCTTTAATTTTATTTATACAATGATTTATTATAGTCTACAGATTAGCACGTCATCATAAATTCTCTATATATATAATTACACTTATAATAATATAAGACTAGCATGGGTGCCCGGTGTTGCCCGGGATTTTGGAGGTGTGTTAGGACTATACAACAACTGGCGACGAAGATTTAGGAATAAAATAAACAAAATCACTTTTCAAAAAAAAAAAAAAAAGATGTCCATCTCCGCAGAAGTTCTCAAACAAATTTTAGTACAGCAACAGGAGCAATTTGAAAAACACAACTGAATCTAATAACGACATTAACCCAAAAGATTTCAATTGCAAGACACCAGGAATTCATCTAGTGTCGATCTTTCCAACATTATCATAGAATTTTGCTATGAAGTTTAGCTCATGGTTTACACAATGGAAGGACACATTTTACTATGAATTTCCTAGAAAAGATGACAACTGGGAAAAACGCCTGCTGATACGAAAGTTGAGTACAAAGGAAAACGAAAGGTTCGTAAATTTTATTTTACCCAAACAACCTTCGACCTTTACTGAAACTATCAGTATCTTGGTGGACATTTTGGGGGAACAACAGTCCCTATTCAATATTCGATATAACTGTTTCAAACTTTCAAAAAACCATTCCGACGATTTTGTCACTTATGCTGGATGTGTGAATCACGAGTGCGGGAGAGTTCACCTCCAGACACTAACTGAAAACCAATTTAAATGCCTAATTTTTATAGCAGGTATACAGTCACCAAACTACATTCAGAAATACGGTCTCACCTGCTGGTAAAGCTTGAAATAGATAAAAATGTAACCGTCCAGGATCTGACAACTGCGTGTAACAGGTGTTTAAACTTAAGAAAGGACACAATGTTAGTTCAGCAGCAACCCACACTACCTTCACTAACGTCACACATCAACTCAAATAATAGACCCAAAGTTTTGAATAAAACTGCTGGTCTTGAGGTGAATGGCACTATGCTCGTTTTTGTCCCTTCAGAAAACACAAGTGCCAAGTGTGTCATAAACGTGGCTACAGAGAAAATTTTTGTCATCCACCTAAGGCCAAATTCCCTACTCAGCAAAATTACAAAAAAGAAAACCAGCAAAGGAAATCTAATGCAGTGTCTGCCTCATTTAAGATCGATTACAAATCTGGCAGATAATACATAAGTGTTGGATTAAATAAGTATCAAGTTCGTTTCCAATTCGACACAGCATCAGACATTACACTAATCTCGCGCAATACATGGACGAAAATTGGAAAACTAGACCTATTAAAAACCAACCCTGTTGCCAAGAATGCATCTGGAAATGATATCCAACTTACTGGAGAACTAAATTGCTCTGTTTCCTTCTAAGACACTGAAACTTGTTATGTAACAGACACTGATCTAAACCTGATCGGTTTGGACTGGATCGAAGAACTCAATCTCTTCACGGTCCCATTGGAATCTGTTTTCAACACATTTTCTCTGAAGTCAACTCAGGACACTGAAAAGCATTTTACTCAGATGCTTGTCTAAGTTCAGTGATGTTTTTCGAGAGGATTTGGGATTTTGCACAAAAATGAAAGCCACTCTCAAGTTGAAAGCAGATAGCAAACCAATATTTAGACCCAAACGCCTGTCTCTTATACAGCTCTCAACATAGTTGAAAAGAAACTAGATCGACTCAGAGAAGCTGGAGTGATAGAACCAACAAACTACTCCAGATGGGTAGCCCTATTGTTGTGGTCCAAAAAGCAAATGGCAAAGTTCGCATCTGTGCTGCTTATTCCACGGGACTAAATAATGCACTAGATACACACCAATATCCTCTGCTAATACCTGAAGATCTTTTTGCCAAGTTAAACGGTGAAACCTGTATTGCAAAAATTGATCTTTCTGATGCATTCCTACAAATCGAAGTTGATGAGAACTCTAAGGAACTCTTTACAATCAACACTCACAAGGGATTATTCCGATACAACCGTCTTCCTTTCGAGGTTAAAACTGCCCCATGTATATTCCAGCAGACCATGGATGCAATGCTAACAGGCATAACGGGAGCCATAGCATTTATTGATGACATCATCATCTCTGGCACACCCCAGGATGAACTCCTACAACGTCTGATCACTGTACTTGATAGGATCTAACAGTATGGTTTCCATGTACAAGCTGAAAAATGTCAATTCTATCGAATCTCAATAAAATATCTGGATTTCATCTTTGAGAAAACAGGTCGACGACCCGATCCAGAGAACATATCAGCCATCAAAAACATGCCAGCTCCAACAGACATAAAAACTCTACGTTCTTTCCTTGGATTGGTAAGCCATTACAGCTCATTTTTACCAGAGTTACAACGCATCTGAACTCCTCTCAATAACCTCCTGAAAAAAGGGATCGCATGGAACTGGTCACTAGAATGCAAAGCTGCTTTTGCTAAAATCAAAGTTTTACTCTCTTCAGATCTTCTCCTGACCCATTTTAATGCATCTTTGGACATTATCGTGGTTTCTGATGCTTCTGACTATGACGTTGGAGCCATGATCTCTCACATTTTTCCTGATGGCAGTCAGAAAGCTATCGCTCATGCATCTAGGTCATTGACACCTGCAGAAAGGAATTACATTCAAATCGAGAAAGAAGCTTTGGCAATAATATATGTTGTAAAGAAATTCCATAAAATGATCTCCGGACATCACTTTACTTTGGTTACAGCCCATAAACCTTTGGTGAGCATTTTTGGATCTAAGAAGGGTATCCCAGTGTATACTGCCAATTGATTACAACGATGGGCTACCACATTATTGGGCTACAATTTCTCCATAAAGTACCTTTCAACTAATTCGATTGGACATGCAGATGCCCTGTCGAGGCTACCTGAAGACTGTTGTTACGATAAGGGAACTACCAGTTACTTCTGACATGATTAGAGAAGCCACAGCTTCTGACACCTATCCACTACACCATATCAAGTGGCCAGCAGTACCTCCAAACAAACAGTTACTACCATTCTTTCAACAGAAATCTTCCTTATCAGAGGTTGATGGTATACTTCTCCTTACCGAATGGGTCATCATTCCCTCATCATTGCAAAACAGAATCCTAAAACAATTCCATTTCAGACACCGAGGCATCAGTCGGATGAAGGTATTAGCACATGGTTACATTTATTGGCCCAAAATGGAAAAGCAGCTGGAAAATCTTGCATGCACTTGCGCTAAATGTCAGTTAGCAACTAAATCCCCTAAAAAATCTACACTTTCTTCATGGCCTATTCCAGATTTCCCCTGGTCACGCCTGCACATAGATTTTGCAGGGCCCATAAATGGACAATCCTTTCTCGTTGCTGTAGATACCTACAGCAAATGGCCCGAGATATTCCAAGTGAACCACATTACTTCTGAGGAAACAATTTCCAAACTTCAGAAGATTTTCAGTAGATTTGGCATTCCTGAGACTTTGGTCTCTGACAATGGCATCGCTTTTAGCTCAGTCAAGTTTTCTACTTTCTGCCAACTAAATAGTATCAACCACATTCGCACACCACCATTTAATCCACAGTCAAACGGCCAAGTTGAATGTCATGTGGACACTTTTAAGAGCCCTTTTAAAACTCAGGGGAGAAGGGACAACATCAGAAATACTCGAAACCTTCTTGACAAGCTATAGAGCAACACCAAACCCTAACACACCAAATGGTAGCTTACCAGCCGAATGCTTGATGAATCGGAAAATCCACTTACATATCAATGTCCTACGTCCAAAACCACATCATTTCATCAAGAGGAACACAAAAATGGAATGGCAGTACAACCACCACCATAGTTCAGTTCAAAGAACATTCCTACCAGGTCAACAAGCCCTAACAAAAGACTAACGGAACAACAAAGAGTCATGGAGCCAAGGCTACATTGTATGATGAACCAGAAATGTAACGTACAAGGTAAATGTCCAAAATTTAACTTGGGTTCGATACTCCAACCAACTGCGACCATCACATCTCCCAGACAGAATACTAGATCACTCTATTTCACAAAACATCTTGTCGGACACCTTCAACTTGCCTCAACAAACACCAGAAGCTTCTCAGAGCACTGAAGCTGGAGTGCAGGAACCTAACATCCAGAAGTCAGCTCATACCCGTTGTCCAACACAACATTTGCAGGTGGATCCTCAACTGAAGTCGTACCCAGTGACAAAATTTTAAGGGGAGATGTTAGGACGATACAAAAGTGCAATGCAAAGGGGGCAACTCTTTATTTCTTTGGGCAAAGTTGCCTACTTCTTGTCTGTAGTCCTAAACTTTAAATTCTCATGATTTGCGAGATCAACGACCGGAAGTAGACAGAGTGGACTTTAAAAGTGGAGAAATAGCATCATTGCCGTTGTTCAAGTTATCATACCTGGACGTCTAACCTTTCATCTATTACGTTTGAATTGTCATTACGTGTGTGTGTGTGTGTGTGCTGCGTGTCTTCATAATAAACGTATATTGTTATGTAACAGCGAGTGATTTTCTTATTTGTTCATAATGATTCCATTCTTTCGTGAAGGCTGGACACCTGGCGGTAAGATATTTTATGTTATAATGATTATAACGCATCCCACGATATAACAAGATGTGTGTTGAGCAAAAAAAAAAAAAAAGTTGTAGTAGGCAGGCAGGCTCGAACTCGTGATGCAGAGGCAGAATAGAAAGTGGAAGTGTGTGTAAGGGTGTTGGTTGAGAGAAAAAAAGTAGGAGTAGTAAGGAGGCTCGAACCCGTATCACACCAGGGGAAAAAGAGGTGAAAAAAAAACAAACAAAAAAACGCCTTACCAATATGCTCACAGTGGATGTGACGTCACGGGCGTTCAAAATAACGCCTTTTCTGCAATGTTGTGGAAGCGAGGGTTGAATGATTTGCAAAAAATGTCAGCAAAAAAAACGACCCTCCCTGTACAAAAGTGCCCAGTTGAGGGTGAAGGAATTAATGTTTTTAGCCAATTTTTCAATATTTGTCGTCCAAAGTACCGAGCTTCAAAATGATACTGATCTTGTGAAAATCCATTGCCCCAGTCAAAAGTTTTAGACAGACATACAAACATATATACATACATTTAAACAGATTTTTGCCCTTTATATTATAGACTAGAGGCGGTGTCCGGCGTTGCCTGGATGTTTAGATGTGGGTGAGGGTAGATAAAAAAATGGGCGAAGTAATAACCCTGTTTAAATACGATAAAATAAAACAAAAAAAACGATGAAAAAAAAAGTTTTGGTAGGTAGGTAGGATTGAACCTGAAGCCTTGAGGTGAAGGTGGGAAAAAAGTGTGAAAAATACCTACATGTTACTGCTAGGCCAACAAGGGAGAGTAACTGAAAAGGGTTTCAATTTAAGGATTTAAAACAATTGCAAGGTGCGTGGATTTAATAAGGTCAAATATCACACCGTATACTGAATGAAATCCCACACTGAATTTTTACTGCGAGTCAGCTTTTTTGGGGTTTGTTTACCCAACTTTTTCCCCCCAAGATGTTGCGGGGAAGTGTCACATTGAATAGCAATTGTCTGATATAAGAGATTTCCTCCACATTGATCAAAAGCTGATTGCTTTCTGGACGTTCCCAGGACGAAAACCGGGAACCGCTACAACTTAGTTTCACTTTATTTATACAAAAAAGCTGAACAAACATGAGAGGGGCTGAAATAGCAAGAATTTTGTAAAAATCGATGTAAATAAATCTAGACGTGACGTGCGTTTGCAAATCCTAGATATTATTACCTAGGGGTATATAAACAGTTCTAAGAAAAGTCCAATTTTAAATGAGCATATATGATTTCTATATTTTTCCTTGAATGTAGTGCTTATAGAACTAACATAAGTTTTAAATTCATTTACAGTAACTACTTCACATTTGTATACATTTGCAATTAAACAATTACCATTCAATGGGCATTCGTTTTTATTTCTACAATTACAATTATTTTTCGTCCTACTATTGCTACCAATTAGTTCAAGTGCTAATTGTGATTAGCTTGCCTTTTGTATTTTATTGTTATTATATCTTACAGAAGCTGCTAAACTTTTGTAATAGAGAAAGATAATTTAATTGTATTCTTATCAATCTGCTATCTCTAGGAAAATTCCTATAACGAAAAAATTTGAATATGTTTGAGAAAATATGTTTACTGTATGATGGATTAAACCATATAGCACATAGTTGTCTATTTTTCTTTATTTTGTTGTTTTTGATGGATTGCACATTAGCCCTATTTATACTTTGTTCACTATGTGATGCAATTTCAATAATACTCTTACCAGCACTATTATTAGTTTTTTTCTTAATTTTCTTTCCCATAGCCTTATTATACGATATGTAACCATATTGATTAAAACTAGTTGATTTATTTGCATTAATATCAGATTTGCTAAAGGTGATTTGTTTATAACCTGATTTAGATAGAGCTCCATTATAGTTTGATATTTTTTTTATTGAATAGCTGTTTATTTTTAGATAGTTTATTCTGGATGATTTGAGTTTTTATTTACGTATAACAACTTGTGATTGGGTTTATGATAGTAATCATGTATTATTAACCAAATCCAATGCATTTATTATTTATATATCAAGAAAATTTACTACACTATTGTTAATGCGTATTGATATTTCTAGATTAATTTTTCAAAAAAAAAGTTGTACAATTTTTTTCTTCTCTTCTAAATCGCTTAGGTTAGAAGTAATTGGAAATAAAGCATCGTCTCTAAACCTCTCACTATCTTAGGATTGTTCTTATGCAGTTCCCTTGGTATGTAGAACCTTACTAAATTGGTGACCTATGCAGAGTCAGGAGGACCCATCATAATATCAAAATTATTTTCTCTATTTTTCTAACCCAAAGCTTATGTGATTAGTGTCCATATATATATATATATATATATATATATATACACGTCATACCAAAACATCAGCTTTATGAAAACATTTCTTGATTAAATATATTTCTTATTTTGTGGTTCTGCTAGTAATATAATAATATTATAATTATAAACTTATAACAATTTTATATATTGTAAAAGAACATCTATAAATATAAAAGCGAAAATGTATGTATGTGTGTTCGCTTTTTCTGTATGTCTACAAAAGGCTTCTTTCAGAGAAGCAGTCGGTCGGTTCACAACTTTTTAAAACTTTTTATATCACATATAAATCGTAATATCTCACAGTTAACAACAAAGCTCGCCTGTCTATTTAATTTGCTCGATTTCAAGAAGAAAAATATTCAACATTTGTCGCTCGCCGCATGTGGGCAAGTCTTTTTTCCTATAACATCTTGGGAAAATAAAAATCCCGCAGTCAAACTTGACCTCATTAACTCATTAAAACGGGCACCTGCCAAATCCAAGAAATAAAATAAATTCAAATGTGTTCCCATTAGCATCTCGCGGTGGGCCAATGGTTAACGTTGCACTTTTTTTTTTTCACACTTTAATTTACAATTTTGCCTCAACGGTTCGGGTTCGATCCTCATACTTACTTTTTTTTTAAACCCCCCCCACACACACCTCCAAACACCTGGGCAACGATGGGTACCCCTCGCTAGTCTATATATATAAAAGGCAAAATGTGTGTGACCATTTTGTGTATGTCTCGCAAAGGCTTTTTTCGCACATGCTCCCGGGGAGGGGGGGTATGATCGCTCAAAACTTTTTATATACCCCTAGATAATAATATCTAGGATTTGGGAATGCATGTAGCGTCTAGATTTATTTACGTCGATTTTTACAAAATTATTGCTATTTCAGCCCGTCTTGTGTTCGTTCAGCTTTTTCGTATAAAAAGCGAAACTAATTCAAAGCTAAGCACTGTTCCCGGCAATTGCACCAGGAAACGTCCAGAAGCAATCAGCTTTGATCAATGTGGGGCCAAACTCCATATATCAGACAATTGCTATTCAATCTGGACGATGGGGAGTTGGTTTCCCCCTCCCCAACATCTTGGGGAAAAAAACAGTTAAAGTTGGGTAAACAAACCCAAAAGCTGCCCCGCAGGAAAAGTTAATGAGATCAATTAATGAGGTCAAATAGAAGCAGAGCAAAAGTTAAGTCCGCTACTTCTATGACCTCATTAATGAGGTCAAATAGAAGCAGCAGAGTTAACTTTTATTGCAGCTACGTGTCAATTCTGTTTTTATTACTTAAATTCAAACGTGTTTCCATTAGTATGTCGCGGTGGCCAGTGGTTAACATCACACAATTTTGTTTTCACACTTTAATTTCCAACTTTGCCTCAAGGGTTCGGGTTCGGGTTCGATCCTCATACTCACCTACCAAAACTTTGTTTTATTTATTTTACCCCCTCCCACTGGAGTTTGGATTTACCCAAAGCCACACATACCTCCAAACACCCGGACAACGCCGGGTACCCTCCTCCCACTAGTCTATATATATAAAAGGCAAAATGTGAGTGACCATTTCGTGTATGCCTCGCAAAGGCTTTTTTCGCACATGCTCCGGGGGGGGGGGGTTACGATCGCTTAGAACTATTTATATACCCCCTAGATAATATCTAGGATTTGGGAACGTGGGTCACCTCAAAATTTATTTACGTCGACTTTTATGAGATTTGCGCTATTTCGCTCTGTTGCCTGTTTGTCCTGCTTTTTAGTATACTAGCGAAATAGCGATATAATAAATAATAAAGTGAAACTAACGGCAGGTTCTGGCATCGCGCCAGGAAACGTCCAGAAGCAATCAGCTTTGATCAACGTGGGGCCAAACTCCTTATATCAGACAGTTGCTATTCAATCTGGACAATGGGGATCTGGTTTTTTTTTTACACTTTAATTTCCAACTTTGCCTCAAGGGTTTGGGTTTGATCCTCATACTCACCTACCAAAACTTTTTTTTTTTTTTTATTTTAACCCCCCCTCCCCGGAGTTTTGATTTACCCAAAACCACACACACCTCCAAACACCCGGGCAACGTCGGGTACCCCCCCCCCCGCTAGTCAGTTCATAAGAGTTTAATTTGCCTTGATCGGAGTCAACTTTGTGAACACAATGTTAGAGTTACTGGGTCTGTCGGAATTGATAGATACAGATTTGACATCACATGGTTCAAAGAGAGAGTGAATGAGAGAAGTCAGCATGTGAACAGGTTACTTTTAAATGTAAGTAAGTTGGGGGGGGGGACAGAGAGAATCATATCTTATCAGAGAATTTAAAAGTAACATGTTTACATGCAGACTTCTCTCACTCACTCTCTTTTTAAACCATGTGATGTCAAATCTGTTTCTATCAATTCCTACAGCCTGACTGACCTTTCATTTCCTGTTATTTTCAACAAACCAATTTATATACTAGCGAGTCATTCTGTTTTCTCTACCAAATGTTTCCTCTTCCTTGTCAAACAATAAATTTTGTATATATATATATATATATATATATATATATAACAATTGTTTTATACCTACAAGACACTAATGTTTCACGCTTATGCAATCATCAGTGTCAGAAGTGATAATTATTGCTAGTCAGGAGATTCAAACCCAGTCATCCTTGATTGTAGGCTAACATTCTACGTTTAGGCCACCGGCAATTAACACAAGAATTATGGGAAATTAAGTCAACAGGTAATATATAATAAATAGCCAAAGAGTATTCTATAACTGGAAGTCGGAATGTTGCATTTTCAATAAAACTGACTGCTTTTTCTTAATTTTTCAGCTCAACTTTAATTTTGTAAAAAGAATTTATAACTAATATTTTCAATAAATATTAACCATTTTTATTCCTACAGACACTAGTGTTTTATGCTTATACAATCATCAGTGTAGGAACTAATAATTACTCTTGGGAGATTTAAACCCAGTCACAAAGTCACTCTTGACTCTGTACAGTAATCTGATCAAAAATTCTTTATTATATATGTCTAACACGTATGTGTGTGATGGTGCGCCGTTATTTCATTAACCTTTACCCTCGAGTGGCTTTTGGCCTTAGAAAATGTCTTATCTATTATATAAAAGGTAGCTGTGTGTGTGTGTGTGTGTATATATATTAGTAAAGTGTAAGCCATGTTTAGTTTCAGAACACTTTCCAATGGTTTGTTGTTCTACACAAGTCCTGGGAGGTGACTGGTTCTCAGTCGACAGTTCTCGAGTTGGAATCCACAGAGCAAAAGATTCTTCCAGTGTTAAGACGGAAAAAACATATGCGAAATTGCTACAGAAAGGTTTAATATTTATGGAGCAATTCTGGTTTCTGATTGGTTGGTCGCAGAATGTGAATTAATTCGATTCGTCAGTTCCTAGCTGCATCGTTTATAAATAGAATCTCTCGACTATGCGGGATCATACCCCATTTTCATGCAAAAGTATTGTAACAGGCCGATTCCGATATTTTTCCCCGATTCTGATACAATTACCAATTCAGATTTTGATTCTTTATAAATCTCTAAATATTTAACTATATTGTTGTATTTTTTTCTCCGCTTACGGTAAAAACACACATGTTAAATGTGCAGAATGTAAAAATATATTCGTGGGGGACAATCTATTGATTTTAGCTTCAAAGGTGGTTTAAAATCAATAAATATTTATTAATCTATCATTATTGAAAGATTTAGCTTTAAACAAATTCAAATAAAAAAAGATAAAAGAATCGTTTTGGCATCGGAAAATCGGTACAAATTTTCCTGATTCCCGATTCTGATTAATCGTCCCAACATTAATATATATATGTGCGTGTGTCCAACTAAAAGTAAAACGTTACAAAACAAACAGTCACAAATTGATAAGCAATAAAGAATAAAAAATAAAAAAATAGGGGTGTCTACTGGGCCAAGTTCCGTTGAGCGAGGAGGGGGGAGGCTACCATTTGGAAAGAAAATGTCAATTTATTCCTTAAAGAATCTATTATACATGGTTTATATTCCACGTTTTATATTTGTGGAACACAAGAAATTATCTGTTATTTATCTGTCTGTCTAAGAAGAGAAGGACCAACATAATATAAAATATATCTATCTATCTATCAATCTATCTAACTGGCAAGGCAAACAAGAGATGAGATGTGAAGCTATGTTTTGATAAAAGTTGTCAAAACATATCAAGGTGTAAAAGTTGCACCAGAAGCTCTAAAAAAAAAAAAAAAAAAAAAATAGCTGTCTGGAAGGACGTGGTGTTGTCACATGTTCAGGTTGGCTGGACATAGAATCAAGTTGGAATTTGGACGTCAAAGAGAGCAGGCAAGTTGTCCCCCTTGCTTGGGAGGGAGATGATGTGTCTCCAAATTGGAGATTAAAATTAACCATAAGCAAAAATACTCACTTTCCATTCTTCTGCGACAGACACCTGAAAAGTGAATAAAAACCAGTCATCGTCTTGGAGTGAAATGCATTCGTTCCCTCCAAAAACAGATGAATTCCAGGTGGACCAAAAGACCAACGACACAGTTGAAAAGTTGATGAGGTATGTGGCGGTGGGCCAGTGGTTAACGTCACACTTTTTTTTTCACACTTTAATTTCCAACTTTGCCTCAAGGGTTCAGGTTTGATCCTCATACTCACCTATCAAAACGTTTTTTTATTATTTTAACCCCCCACCCCGGAGTTTTGATTTACCCAAAACCACACACACACACCTCCAAACACCCGGGCAACGTTAGATACCCCCCGCTAGTCAGTTCATAAGAGTTTAATTTTCCTTGATCGGGGTCAACTTCGTGAACACAATGTGTTCATGTTATGTCTGACACACAATGTGGAGATAAGCGGAGAGCACATACAGCACCTGCAAGTCCCAAATAGTCACCCATTTACTACTGACCAGGTTCAATGTTGCTTAACTTTGGTGATACAGCGGGAACCGGGGTTTTAATATGATTATGCCGCACAAGGGTAGCCGTGCTAAGTTATAAAAATAAAGAAAGAAATAAAATAGGTTTTTGTAAGAATATTTTATTACAATGGAATGTCATTCAAAGTATTTATTTGGGTATTTATTTTCATAAATGTTAAAAAGTATTTTAAAAATATACTAAAGAAAATACAGTTCTCTCGCTCATCTAATTCGGTTTGGTAAATTATTTATAATAAGCATAAATTTGGGTTATAATCAAGACTGTCTGCTTTTTTCACTTCCGGTTTCTACTGTCCATTAGGACTGATGGTCAAGTGGACAGGAAAGTCATTTTTAATATGGGGAAACTATTTGAGGAAGGTAATCATTTATCAAAAGGGGCCATATCTTGCTTGTTACAGAGCAGAAACTTGAAGTCAAAAAGCAGACAATCTTAAATTGGATAGTAAAAATATAAAGAAAGGGACATTTTTATTAATATATATATATATATATATATGCGCACGCACACATAAAAAAAAAAATGGGCCAAATTTTATACATTTTATTGCACTAAAAACTATATTGAACAAAGAAACTTAAACGAGACTAATAACACAGAACAAGACATTTACTTTAATAAATGCTTAGGATGGAATCGCATTCCCTTTAAAAGATCAATCCTTTTAGACATGCTCTCAACCAAAGTGGAACACTGAAGAGGAGATGCTATTCCATTCATTTTGCACAGCTTCCCACAGTTTGTCATTGTTCTCAAAAGTTCTTCCATCCAATGTATGAGATATTATGAACCAAATATTCTTGATTGGGTTTAAATCGGGGCTTTGACCTGGCCAAAATATCACATCAATTGAATTATCACAAAATCATTTTTTGTGACTTTAGAAGTGTGTGCAGGGGCATTATGTTGAAAAATAATGTTCTGGGATATTCCTAGCTTCTGGATACTTAGTAAGAGTCCTGTTTATAATATTCGAATGTATTCCTTTGCATTGATGGACTTCTCACATCTAATGAGTTCCCTAACATCTGCCGCAGTAAAAGTTCCTGATACCATTATCCCTCCATTCCCGTGTTTAACTCTCCAGTTCTTTGATTGCACCGTTCGGGAGCATCACTAACAAAAAAAGAAATCTTGATTCATCTAACCAGAAAATATTCCTGAACCAGCCTGTATCTTTCTATCATTGAGGTTCTTAGATAAAAATGGCTTCTTTGCACACCTTTTAGAGGAAAATCCCATTTTATTCATTCGTCTAGATATTGTATATCTAGAAAGAATTTCCAGCCCCTGTTTTGAACTCTTTGCTATGGTCAACATAAGTTTTGTTTCAATTCTTCAAAACAGTTAATTTAAGACTGTGCTTGTCCTTCAAAGTGGATGCTCTAGGGAGACTAGATCCAGATTTCCCTTTTGCCAAGCGTTCGACTTCGAACCTTTGACCAATTTTCTTTACTACAGAAAGAGATGTTTTCACTTTTTCTTTTCTTAAAATATCAAAAATCTGCTTGTAAGTCATTTTGGACTGCCCTAATCCTGCAATTCGGTTTTTATATCCTTGCCAAAATGTGGTCTTACCATTTTTAGGATTAATTTTTCATTATGCTATAATAATAATGATCTGCAAAATAGAAATTTTCAGTTAAAATTAACAAAAATTCATGGAAAAATATTGAAAAATCGATATTTTCCTTCTTTCACTCTTGGCCCATTTTTTTTTTTTTTTTTGCTCATGAGTGTATATATATATTTTTTTTTATATTTATTCGAAAGTAAACAGTTACATTTGGTCGCTACAAACAGCCATCTGTTTCAGTCAATGAGACTGTCAGGCGACCCTGAACTATTCGACATTACAGAAGAAAAAGGTTTTGATTTTCTTTTTTCTATAGCGTCAAATGGTTCAGGGTCGCCTGACAGACTCATTGACTGAAACAGATGGCTGTTTGTAGCGACCAAATGTAACTGTTTACCTTCGAATGAATATTAAAAAATATTTTGCTCTTGTTATCGAGCATGATCTAACAACCTTGTTGAGTTCATTAGTTCCTACTTTTGAACACACACACTATTATAACAAAGAAGGCTCTTGTGTCAAAAAGTCCTGATCAACCTAAATCAGGTGATATTGATTATTTCTTCTAATAAATCAAGTTAACAATTAAAAATGGAATCTCGAGGTTCATGGAGAGTTAACATGGATTAATTCCACGTTCAAAAACTTCCCATATTTTGCTCTTTAGTCCTCACATTCAATGAGCGATTTTTCTGGCAAAGGGGGAAGAATTACTGTTTTCTGGGTTGGAATCTAATCCATCTAACACATCATTGATTAATTTTTGTCCTTTAAATTCTATTTTTTTTAGTTTTTTAGCTCCTTACATGAAATGGCTTGAGCGATTTCCATTAAAAAAAGACTTGATAATTTTCGCTCTCTAATGAATCTGCTAATCACTCGTCTAACAGTAGTGGAAAGTGGAATCCCAAGGTTTGTGGCAATTTGACATGGATTTCCACCTTCAGATTAACACAATATAGTTCCTCTGAAAAATGTAATTCCTCTTTAAAAAAGTGATACATAATAGATATACTAATTTGTGGGTTTCAGATATCAATATAAAATATCAGACGTTTTACTCATACTTTGTACAACTCCTCGTACTAGACATTAGCAAAGGAAATAGAAACTTTAAAAATAAATTATTTTTGTAGGGATATTTACTTCGACTATCCATTGTTTCGCAAATAAAATCAGTTGTATAGAAAATACATTTTATAATCGTAAAATATATAAGATTCTCTTATTTATAATTTTTTGTTGTTATTTGAGAAATTATGATTTTTTATATAAAATCAGGTATGAATATAAAGAAATGATTCCTGGGTTTTTCTTAGGGTTAGGTGTTGTGTGATTGTACATGCCAAGATATTTAATTGTGTTGGTTTGTGTTCTGGAGATATCTTTGGAAATATCAATGACCCATGGGTTCACTTGTAGACCATCGCACCATCCATCACGCCCATACAACCAAGTGCCATGCTCATTTGGAACAGCTCCTTCACGAACTTTCTCAGTGCAGCCTAAAGGTGTACCTGATAAAAAAAAAAAAAATTATACTCATTAATTTTTTATTTAATACTAGCAGTGCTGCGTTGGCACACACAACGCCGAATCAAACACAAAATTGACTACACTCAACATCAAGTACACACAACAGTCTGGATAGTAAACGCTTAACCTGTGAACTTGAAGTATGGGAAATTCCCATATGCACAAAACAAAATCACTGAAAAAACAAAAATACCCTAAGGGTAAGGATAATGAGTAAACGTTGGATAAAATGGTTAAAATTATTACGAACTCGCCAGGATTCAAACCTGGAATCTTCTGATCCATAGTCAGACGCGCTATCCATTGTGCCACAAGTCCTGTCCGTATGCTGAAAGATGTTGTCGCAACTGTATACAGACAGTGCTAAATTCCATTGACATGGGCAGGTAACTTTTTCGACAATTGCACGAAACGGCCCAAAACCCCTTATTTCATTACAAACCATATATAAATAAGAACAATCTAGGGACTCACATCTTTCAGGGAAAAAAAAGAATTTTTCAATTCGGTGCATCCGTTTGAAAGTTTTATTGGTACACGCTCTCTCACTCAAATAATTAAATAAACATTTAGAATTTTATTAATAGATAATCTAAGGTTTCTGAATTTTTTAGATTTTGTTTGATAATTTGTATTCAAGTTAAGAGGCCGATTTCAGAAATTAAAATTTCTATATTTTCCTTCGTTTTATTTATTTTTATTTTTTAATCCTATACTTAATATTAAATTTTTCCTTACATATAAATGGAGAGTAAAATCTCTTTAGTTCATGGCATTTCGAGGCTCAATTTTTCTCATCAAGACCAACATAATATAAAATATAAATAAAAATTGGATTAATAACATTTAGATTAGAAACAAAAGATGTATATATTAAATATTGAAAAGCATATAAAATATTAAAACAAAAATTAAAATATCTACAAAGAAATAAGTATATATATATATATATATATATATATATATATATATATATATATATATATGAGAATAAAAAAATTTTTTAAAGTATACAAGTAAATAATAGGAAAATAAATAAAATGGGAATCGGTAAGAAACAATGAGGATCATTAAAAAGAAAAGAAATAAGGAAAGAGCAGAAAAGAAAGAGAAGGTGAAACAATAAGAAATACAGAAATACATATAAAAAGGAGAAAAAAACTGCATGTAAGAAGTAAAGAGAATATATATATATATATATATATATATATATATATATTATATATATATATATAATTTTTTTTTTTTTTTTTTTTTTTTTTTTTTTTTACATATAATTAAATACCTACAGACACTAGTGTTTCATCCTTTCGGGAATCTTCAGTGCAGGGTGTCACAATTAACACCAGTCGACAGATTCGAACACAGCAATACGAGCCATCTCTGGCTCGATTAGCAAAGACCGTATCCATTCGTCTACCATTAACCGTGTGAAATAAGGTTGAATTTAAACATTTTAATTTTAAATGTTCTTTACGTCAGTCAGACAGTGATCTAATCGTTATACGATGATCTATGCATAAGAGCTAAATTGACCGACTTAATTCAACTGAAAGTGCTCAACGATAAGAAACGAGTTTCTTTATATATAATATAATAAAAAGAAAAATTAAGGAAAATCCAAACTTTATAAAAAGTCCTTAAATTGTCTAAATATTTTATAAAGTCTACAGCAAAATCTTGAAAATAGTATTCCATAGAAATTTAATCTCAAAATAATAACAGAATTTATTTATTTAGCAGGACCTGTGGAAATTCCACAGCATACTCTTTCATATGCAATATATTGATGTTGGCATTCTGTGGATGTTCAGCATAAATAGGGATGCCCTGATATTATTGTAGCTCTTTTGTTAAAACTGCAAAAGTATTTATCTAAGGTAGCAGGGACGTCCTGTGTAGCCAGTCATAAAATACGCTTAAATATGATACTTTAAATCAAGTAGGTTTCATATATATTATTATAGAGTCAATTGTTTATCGATTCTTATATTATAAAGTTTTGATTTCAAAAATAAATTTTTAAAAATATATCTATATGATTTAGAAGCACCAGCTTGAATCAAAACTTATGAAAATATATAACTTGAGTTCCTTCAGCTATAATTGAAACCAAAACTTATGAATTCTTGGTAAAATTATTCATTACAATTAATATATAGATAAATTATATTAATATTACAATAGAAAAAAGCAAGCATGAAAAGTAATATGGTTAAGCTTAAACATGGAAAAGTAAAGGATTAGTTGTTAAAACTGAAAAAGAAAAGGATGAGATATTCTACTAAAAAATATAATAAATTTATAACTTAAAATATTGCAGCATTAAGAATTGACTATATAATGTTAAAAATTGAATTTTTAAAAAAATTCTTAATTCTGCAATATTTTAAGTTATAAATTTATTATAATTTTTACTAGAATATCTTGTCCTTTTCTTTTCCAGTTTTAACAACTAGTCCTTTACTTTTCCATGTTTAAGCTTAACCATATTACTTTTCATGCTCGCATCTTTCTATTGTAATCCATGATTTTTCCAGGCTTCCAATAAATTCACTTGTTCTTTATTTAATTTCAGTCTTATTTTTTTTGCCCCCATAAACATAACATACACATATGTAATAACAATGCACGGCACTCGTCTACTTTCAATAAAATCCCCCAATTATCTCCCTTTCATTCTTTTATTCTCTCTGTTTCACTTGTTACTTCTCTTTTCACGAGAGCAGTGAATTGGTAGCAACAGTAGTCGCTGAAGCGACGTGATTGCTATGGAAACCAGTCATAAAAAAAAAACGTTGCTCACCTCCTTACATTTTTTTTACGATTTTGAACACCAGTAAATTCATCATAACTTTTGTTTTACTGAACAAAAAATTGAAAAAATATTTTTTACAATATAGCTGAGAAGGTGATCTATCAACTGTAATAATCGTTTGAAATCTGGTCGTAAAATGAGTGAGCGGTGAATCTTTAAAGCAGTTCTAAATGACTACAACTGCCACTTAACCATATATTCAAACACTAATTATGAAAAGAGTATATAAGTAAATAATAGGAAAATAAATAAAATGGGAATCGGTAAGAAATAATGGGGATCATTAAAAAGAAAAGAAATAAGGAAAGGGCAGAAAAGAAAGAGGTGAAAAGACTAGGAATGGGGATAGAAAGAGCAGATAAGAAATACAGAAATACATATAAAAGGAGAAAAAAAAATTTGCATATAAGAAGTAAAGAGAAAATATATAAGATTGTTTGAATTTATTTTTTTTTTTATTAGCGATTAATTGCTTTATTTCGCTCCCTGAAATATGCAGAATATAGATGACTTACTTTTATGCATATAGTAATTATTAATTAATAATTAATATTTAAAATAAAAAAGTAAAAACGTCCTAAGATTTGGGCGAAGAAAAATGTAAAACAAAAAGGGCAAATAACTCCTTTCTTACAATAGAAGAAAATGCTCAGGAAGCAAAATAAAGAAATTAATCGCTAATAAAAAAATTTTAAAATTCAAACAATCTTAGATTTATAAGCGATAAAAATCATGCATAAAATTGACTAAGGTCCGGTAGTCCCGTGGTAACACGCCAGACTACTTATCAAGCCGTTATAGGTTCGATCCTTGTCAATAAAAGTCTAGCTATACTGATGAGGAGTAAACTCCGAAACATGCATGCAAATAGATGACTTCCTTTTATGCATGTAGTAATTATTAATTAATAATTATTAATTAATAATTACTACGTGCACAAAAGTCATCTATAAAATAAAATAAAAGTAAGTCATCTATAAAATAAAATATATATATATATATATATATATATATTTGTAGTCATCGACATACAGTCCTGTTTCGTTGTATCACAACTCATCAGTGCCGCTAGACTAGCACCTCTCCCAAGCCAAGGATCGAACCTAGAACCGTCGTGTTGACAGTCAACAGTTATATATATATATATATATATATATATATATATATTTATAATAAAAATATCCAAATATTATATTAATATATAGATAATAAATTAATACATAGATACTATTATTACATATATTAATATATATATACTATTATTTTTTTTTTTTACCTGCATTGCTGAATTTGATGCTGTGCCATTTGCTGTTGATGATAAAATGATGAGAAGTGATGCAGAATTCGCCGCATCCATTCTCATCACTTCCGTGTCCCGTGATGACAGCATAGATAACAACCTGCAAAAATATTCATTATGATTTGATATTCATTAAATCGATTTCAACAAATTTATTTTCATGCATTTTTCCCCCCAGTTCAGGTAACTTTTGCCATTACTAATCAGCAGAGCATTATTGCTGTTGTCAAGCGGGATGAGAGATCGGTCTATCAAGCATGTGTACGCAGTGTGATAATGTATGGAAGTCAAACTTGGATATTGAGGGTTGAAGATATGCATTGCATGGAGATAAATTATGAGAAGGATACGATGGATGTTTAAGGCAATGTGTAAAGATAGATTTAGTTCTGATGACCTCAGAGGAAGATTAAATCTGGGCAGTTTTGGAAGATGTGCATAGAAGAGGCCTTGATGATATGGTCACGTTGAAATAATGGACGAGAAGTCTTGGATTAATAGTAGTGTTGGGGCAATTAATTGGAATCAGGAATAAAAAAAATTGGAACTTTTTGGAGTATTCAAATTGATATTGGAAAAGATTGTATTTTCCAATGCCAAAAACGATTCTTTTAATTTTTTTTTTTTTTTTTTTTTTTTTAAACTTAATCTTCCATGGCTCATATTAATGATGAAATGATGACATTTATTAATTTTAAACTACCGGTAAAACTAAAATCTATAGACCAGCTCTTGTAAGTATATTTTTATGCTTGTGAAAAATATGTGAGCATGTAAAAATAGCTTTTCTGGTAATACCCTCAGACAAAAAAAAAAAAAAAAAAAAAAAAAAAAAAAAAAAAAAAAAAAACCCAGCTCTGTAGTTAGAAACTTAAAAAGAATTGGAATGGGTAATAGTATCAGAATCTGGAATTTAGAACGGAATTGATAATTGTATCGGAATTGTTCCATCACTAGTAAATAGATGTAGAACACTTGCGGTAGCTGCTTCAAATCACAAAGGAAGACCAAAGAAAACATGGGAGGAAGTGATATAAATAAACTTGAAAGGAATGGGGGGGGGAGGATTATAAACATTGTAAAAATCTTTAAAAGTATAAAATCGTGATAAGTTACCTCCCTTCCTTTGTCAGCATTAAATAAAATGAACTGTACAAAAAATTCCTAATTAACAATACTGAATATGGCAAAAAGATCATCTTAAATGAACACTAACATCTGAAGAAAAGCAGAGTAGACATCAGCTGAAACAGTTTATAAAAATATTGTCATTAACAGAACTGTTTATTCATATATATATATCTCACACACACAAGTAAAAAAAATTATACTTATGTGATTAATGTTGAGGGGGGGGCAATTAAGTTTTAAGGGTCCCATAAAATAAGCAAAATAAAAGGAACACCTTCTATACTGGTGGATTTCAATGTACGATGCATCTGCAAACAGAAAATAAAACTGAGTTGTTCGTTTGTTTGTTTTTTGTTGCTTTTTTCTTATTGTAAGGTCAATTTTCAATATATGAAAGATTTATTTAAAAATATATTAAATAATCTGGTTTTTAATGTTGAGTGCAGGTTTTTTTTATTATTTATTTCCAAAACTTTTTCATAAACAAACTCAGAGATCATGCCCATATTTTTCTAAATTCTTGTTTTAAAAGGAGTTCATTCTCTGATTATTCGATTTATATTTAAATTTTAATTCTAAATATGAACAATCCTAATACTAAAACCTAATTGATCTTTTTTTTTACTTCTCCGTTTATATTACAAATCTGTTTCATCAGTCATTTATGACAAATATTGTCCTGTGTTGTCGAAAACAAAAATTTTAATTTCAAACAATTTAATCAATTTTCATATTTAATCCTGATCAATATTCATACATCAGGTTTAAGTGCATTAGAAATATTAGCCCACAAAATACACAAATAATTAACATTGAATATGGTGCAATCATCAGCTTGGATGAACCATACACCTGAAGAAACGTTTTATGATATTACTGTTGCTTATAAAACTTTGTATATCTTCATCTATTTTAACATCTTATATATAAAGTAAAAATAATTTTATTTACATACTTTATATATAAATTTAATATACTGATATATATTGCAATAATACCTTTTTTTTTACTACAAGCTATATTACAAATGTGTTTTATCAGTAATTTATGCCAAATATTGGTCCATGTTGTTTAAAACAAAAATTTTATCTTCAATCGTTTTTAATTTTAATATTTAATCGTCACCAATAATTTATTTCTTTTCAATCATATGTAGAGAAGGGTGGTAGAGTTTTTACTCTCACAGTCCAAAGTCCCAACACTGCCGCCCAAATCACTGTATACTAATTTAATAATGGAAATTCTTTCTCTCCAATTCATCTTTATTACTTTCTTTTGACTTTTCCCGCCAACTGACCCAACTACCTCAACTATTCTACATCTATTAACCCAAACACTCTTATCTATTCTTTCAATAGAAACAAAGTATCCCATTCTACATACATCTCTCTTTACTGTCAAAATTTCATTGGAGGTCATCGGATGTACACTTGTCTTTAAGACTCACATTACAGAACCTTTGCATTGTCCTTATATAATTTCTCTCCATGCAACACATGTCCTCAACATTCACTGACCAGGTTTCACTTCCATACACCACAATGTGCACACATGCCTAATAAACTCATCTCATGATCGACAACTGTGAAGCTCTGCTGATTAATAATGACAGAAATTCTCTGAACTTACTTCATCCACTTCTAATTCTTGCAATCATACTACCACTAGCTCCTCTGCTCTCCAATGGCATTACCAAAGTAACAAGACTTGAATCTTAATCGCCTTAAAGATCATGAAAATAATTTTGTTTTTCAAATATTACCAGATGTAACTGAGTGACTTGTTTTTGAAAAAAAAAAAAAAAAAAAAAAAAAAAAGAAATGCATTATGGTGAATTTAATTTTATAATTGAATCAGTAGGTTCTATTTGCAGTTCTCTCTTCTTACTGTCCCTTTCTTCCTGTCCTCGATTTGCATAACTGAAACGAACAACACAAAATCTCTTTCACCAACCGAAGCAAAATGAAAGAATGCCGCCCACACACAAAAGTCCGACATCTTTTATCTCGGCGGGGGCGCCAACTCATGCGAATCAGTACCAACCGGATTTCCTGTCCCATCACGCAGGTGCAGTGTCATTTATGCATTAGACACAATAGCGTCTGGCTCGTCATACATTGTCTACAATAATTCAAATACATATTTTTTAAAAGCAGACTTTGAACATTTCTTTTTTCTTTTACACTATTTCTCAAGTCTATATGTTGTTGTATGTCAACAAGAAACAAGGCATACGGTGTAGAACTTTTATCGAAAAGATAAAAGTTTAGATAAAGTTTTTATCTGAAAGTTCTACACCGTACGCATTGTTCGAATGAACAACAGAACTGGCAGATGGCCTTGTGGAGTCTGCTACCAAGGAATTTGTAATAACTCCATCTACTCTTCAAGATTGCACTGGGTTCACAAACAATGGCCTGGCATAAAAGGCAGATTAATAGATGATGTTGGGTTTGTGTGAAAAACCTACCTCTGCCCCTGATCAAACCAACTTTGTTATTGATAACATATCTCAGCTTCTGTTATCTTGGAGACATGGTAGATAACAATGAAGTGTGTACAGATGCTATCACAACCAGAATACAATCTGCATGGAAAAGATCAAAGAACTCATTCACATTCTGACCAACAAAGTCTTGTGGACAGATCTTTGTTGCTGGTGCTCAAAGAGTCATACTTCATGCCGCCAAATTCAAGCCATCACTGTTGATGATATGAACAGACTTATGAGAAATGACAATGCCATAGTCAGATGGATCTGCTCTTTAAAAATTATGGACAAGTGGAACATGGCCAATCTGAGAGAATACCTTGGCATTCCCTCTTTAGAAGTTACCATGAGGCAAGGAAGACTCAAAATGATTTGGGCATGTGAAGAGAATGGAAGACAACCTTTGGCAATACAGAATGTTGTCTTTTGATATCAAGGGCAAATACCATGGCCTGCTAAAGAAGCAATGGCTGGAGAACATCAAGGTTGGCCTCCATGCTCCAAATATTACAGACTACCTGATCAATGCCTGGAGAGCAGCAATCAACAAGGCATCCAACTCCAACAGCTGGAAACAAGACATTAAATCGTGCAGTAGTAATATTTCATCTCTATTGGAGTAGTGGCAGAAATTCCCGCTACTTAGTCCATCCACCCGTAACTCACGCTTGTATTAACTCCTACATATCAACTCCTACTCCAATGATATCACCAAGCTAATAAAACTTCTAAACGTCAATATCTTTAATCACACCACATCTGAGTTCTCATCCATCTCCATTGTTTTATATTTCTTGCACACAAACTAATTATCTCTTAACCTACATGTAATTCCACTGCAATTGTTGTGTCTCCAATGCTTACAAATATTACAAGAATCAAATTATTTCCAACTCCGTCTCCAAAAACTGAGCAGAGGGGCACATTCCTTTTCCTAGAGCTTTCCCAACAGTACAACCAATAAATAATCATTTTCGTCTTAATAGCATTCACTCCCAGACCTTTACATTCCAAAGAATTCCTTCAAACATTTTGCCTGATTAAACTAAGATACAAGTCTCATTAACAGTTCTTCAGCCAAGAACCCTAAGAACTAACTTGCTCAGAGAAGCACACCAACCAAACTTGCTGAACAGTTTGGCTGGTGTGCTTCACAAAAAAAAAAAAAAAAAAAAAAAAAAAAAAAAAAAAAAAACTGCCTCAAACATCCAGCTCCCACCATGTCTGCCATAACCCCGGAGGCCAGTTCTGACCACTTCCCCTTTCCATCTACTGAAATCTTTCATCCCTGACTAATTCTGGTTTTACTCGTAGTTAGTGGTCGATTACTTGCAATAACGTACAGTCTATTCATAGGGGCTTATCTACAGATAATCTTGAACATTACTTCTCAAACAGGCAGATATCAGCATGATCCTCAGTACATATTTATTTTACTTGAAGGAAACATCTCTTGAGTGGTAGGACTCCAGCCGGAGATACTTTCAGTTCTCTGTGCCCTCTCCTGCTTCTTTTGGCCAAGCATCTATCATCTGCAATGTCTGCCATTCATACACACCAACAAAACATGCAGTGCATGTTTACAGTAGTTTCATCATTACACAGGAAAGCACCAAAACATTATCATGCAGCACGAACAATCCGTGAGGAACTCCCTAGACAATTTATTGAAGAAACAAGTGTAAAGCAACAAACTCTGTACAGATCTTAACATTAAAATTCTAACAAAACATTTGTGTACATTGTTTGAATAACTTTCACCAACCACTCGTTTGCTTCTAGTTTGTAGACAACATAACTTGGCTTATTATCTTTAGTTATGAAAAGTTTCTTTAAAAAGTGTCAAAAATGAATTTAAGAAAAAGAAATGCTTACTTTGGTATGTTCTTTGGAGACATTAAACGAAAAAGGTTTGAAATGATTGTTATAGTTGGAATCGAATGTGGCCCCTGGCTCATAGAGTACTCGAGCTTCTGCTGGGTACATATCACCTGAAGGAAAAGAAAAAAGTGAATCATTGTAAAAAAAACACACAATATGCAAATGAACTGTGATCTCAGAGAAACGTTAAATCTGGGCAGTATAGAGATGTACAAAGCTATTAAGATGGTAACTTGAACCATCTGATTTCAAGCTGAGTATTTGCTGGTACAGATATGTAGCAAAGTATTTCAAATCTGCAATGAAGATTGCATCACTAAAGATCAGCCTTAATGCATTGAAAGGGTTATTTTAAGATGAAATAAATTTTTTCATTAAAACTAGCCCAGGTGTTTGTAGGCATGTGTTGAGCAAGCAAAAAAAAAAAAAAAAAGTGGTAGTAGGCAGGCAGGCTCGAACCCTTACTGCGAAGGAGGAAAAGAAAGTGAAAAAAAAAAAAAAAAAAAAGTGTTAGCTGTTGCACCCATCGCCAAACCGGAAGTGACGTAGGTTTAAATTAAGGCTAAACAATCGAAAAGAGGTGATGAATTTCGAAAATATCGCTGAAAAAGCGACCCCTCCCTGTAGAAAAGTGCCCAGTTGAGGATGAAAGAATTAATGTTTTTCGTCAATTTTTCGATATTTGGCGTCCGAAGGATTAAGCTTCAAAATGATATCGATCTCGTGAAATCCATTGCCTTTGTCAAAAGTTTTTGTGAGACATACATACAATTAAACAGACAGGTGAGATTTATATTATTGATGAGAGATGCCTGAAGATTTAAAAATGAGTAACAAAATTTATCAAAAAATGCATCTTTAAGATATTTAAGATTTTTAATAAACAGTGAAAAGGTCTTGGAAACCATGTTTAAAATGCAAACAATTTATTAAAAATTATTATATTATTTGGCTTTTTTATTATTATTAAATTTTTTGATAACTAGCTCATGTTATTAAGGCATTTGTTAAAATGTTACATGCAGAAAGTGGAGAATATCTTCTTTAATTTCATTTTTTTAGATGCATGGTTGCAGTAGTTTGCTCAGGTTTGACAAAAAAAATTTTCTTAGAAGCATCTTTAAGAAATTTAAAATTTTGAAATAACAGACAAAATGCTTTTGAAACCAAATATTTTATTAAAAATCATTAAATATATTTTTCGAACCAGGACTTATATTTATTATTAATTTTGGATAGTAAAATCCAAGAGAAAGTGTTTGTTTTTTTCTTTTTGTAAAAAAATGTTCTTGGTTCGTGTTTCTAATTATGAAAAGAAAAAAAAAAGCACTTTCTCTGATGGTAGATATTTTATTATCCGAAATTATCAATGAAAATAATGTCAAGTTAAAAAAAAAAAAAAAAAAAAAAAACCTTCCAAGTTTTAATAAAATTATTTGTGTCTTAAACATGGTTTCAAAGACATTTTGTCTGTTTATTCAGAATGTGAAATAAATATGTATTTACTTATTCATTTTTTTTTTTTTTTTAATTTGAACAATGCTTACTTGGCTTTTCCAAATTTGAGAATCTCAAGTTGATAGATGGTTTCCATGGTGCTGCCCATGGGTCCGTGTACATATGAAAGGTACATTGGCGAGAGGAGAGAAGAGGAAGAAGTGGACTTACATCAGTTAACCAGCTTCCAATTCGCCTACAAAATAAAAGACAAGTCCTGAATTCAATACAGTTATGGATCAGAGACAATCACCAACGTTCACTTCCTTTCCTCCAAATCAAATGAAACAGTAACGAGTTACATACAAAAAAGAACACCAAGTACAAGACAACAGAAGAAAGTGGATTGTTAATATGCTCCTTCAGTAAAGTAGATCTGATGGCTTTGAAAGCCCAGCCAGAAAAGAGGAAAAGGCTTGTTCTAACTGCTACACAATCCGTGAAACTGTAAAATAGAAAGACATTCTAACATTTATAACAATTTTATTGATCATCTTCGTAAAACAAGAATTGACAAAAGATGGGGGTTACTTATAAAACTAGTTCGGAGACAAAAAGGTTAGGAATTTCTTTTTGAAGAGAAAAAGAGTTCATGTATGTGTATTGTAATCAGGGTATGGTGGTAGCCATGGTGGATCATATATCTCCTTGTCAAAGTCAAACCCAGGACCAAAGGCCTGGGGATGAGGGGTTCTGTTGTATTCCGAAAGAATTTTTGAGGTTGATCCAAAATACGTGGAGTTGTCGGTACCATGTCTGGATTGAAGAAAGAAAGAGTAGCTATGTGTAACGCACCAACAATAGATGCAGTGGTTCCCTCGTTATGAGGAAAGCACCAAATAATTATCATACAGCATGGACAATCCATTAAAAACTCCTTAGACAATTTATTGAAGACCAGTGTAAAGCAACAGACTCTGTACAGATCTTTATAAACTGTTACATACTCAGCTCATCTGATTCAGCAAGTCAGAAGGGAAGCTGAATGCTTGCATCAATCAGCACGGGGCTTATAAACCAAAGAGATTCAAACTCGTAAACTGCAAGATATCACTGTTGCTGCTGCTATCTGTAATCACAGCTGCTACAAAAAAAAGTTTGAAGTTCTGAAATGAAAGTAAATTTCCCTAATATTGTTCAGAATAATTCAAGGGGCATCACTCTGATTTCAAAGGAAGATAACTCAGATAAATATGGAACAAATCTATAAATAATCACCTTGTATGATTCAAGTCTCTTGTCTACTGCCTTAACTCTGCGACACCTTTATGATCTAACATTAGTCTATTCTTAACTTCAAAGGAATGTTCTAACTGAACCAAGGCGATACACAACTCATTATGTCATCTGTAGAATAAAGGGGAATGTATGGGGTGTCCAGTTTGCTTTAATAATCATGGATGCAAATTTAATTTTTATGCGCAAAGTAATGGAGCCTTAATTCTAGTAACTGATGATAATGAAGGAGAGAATAATCATGTATGCAAATTTAATTTTTATGAGTCAAGAGGCGGTTTAATATTAACTGATAAAAAGAATTTCTGTAATTTTTAATAAAACAAAAAAAAATTACATTGTTCTTAATATTTTGTTTCTAAAATAGGAATTAATTCATGATACTGTATTTACAGATTCAAGATAGAGAGGCCAGGTTAGTTAATTTTTTAAAAGTAAAACTAATCTTGCATATATATTATATATATATATATATATATATATATATATATATATCACAGTTTTTATTCTGCTTAGTTACTTATCTTTCTACTACCGAAATCAAATTAACAATCCGATAGTTTTACCAGACTTTGCATATTTTATACATACACACACACACATATATATATATATATATATATATATATATATCTATATTTTTATAAAGTAATAGGGTTCGTGTGTTTCTGTCTGTGTGTACAGCTCTCCATCATCAACGAAATATAAAGGAGGTAAGAGGGTAGATCTCTCCCGGTAGAGAAACATTAGAACCCATTTTAGGATGTTTCTGTTATAGGAGACATAAGAATCTATGCCTAATTTCTTTATATACTAGTCTACAAACCACCCCCATATCGAATGACTTATGCTCATTTGCATATCACATTATATTAAATCTCTTTAACTAATTACCTCGACCTTATTACATATTGGAAATATTCTAATCATTTCAACTGTACTATTTACAAAATCTATTTAACATTTAATTATTTAATATATTTTCATTTAATTTTATATTCGATTTATTTCACTTTACATATATTGTCAAAACAATTCATTGGCGAGCAAAGCTTTATGTTTTGGGATTGTATTGAAAATGTAATGGAAATTTCAATTTCGTTCCGTTTTAATCTTTTATATTTTACTTGCCAATATAATTGAAAGAATACAATTCAACTATCGTAATTTTATATAAATAAACAAAAACAAATATTTTAAAATAAAACTTTATTAAAAAAGAAATAATTTTATTTTTAAATGAAAAAAATCAATTTAGTAAAATAATTGTATTAAACACCCCCAGCCTTGTCAGCAAACCTGTAAACCTATAAAAGTTAACATTTCGAATGTAAACAGTGATTTTTCGATTTTGTTAGCGCTTGCCGCAATTAAAGACAATTAAAACGGAACTAACTTTATTTCCATTCTATTTTTTAAACAACCCCCAAAACATAACGCTCTCTTCCAGTTATAGCCAATTTTTTTTTAATTAAATAAAACAGGTCAAAATAAACAGATAAGCGCATTTTCTTTTACATTTTTCTTACAACCAACGTTGTCATTTTAACCAACTGCAGGATACCGTTACTTTTGTGGGGTTGCTTTGAAAATGGCACGGAGATTATAATTTCGTTCCAATTTAATCTTTCTGGTCGAGCCTATTTCGAAAGCCTGTCTTATCATAGATTTGAACTACAAATAATTTATTACATTTTGATTATTACTATCTTAAGACTTAAAGCTTATATTTATTTCATTTTTCTATTTATATATTGAATTAGTTATTTCCAGTCTTATTTAAACTTAGTGCTTTCTTTAAACCGGATGAACCTTTTATAAAAATATGAGTTTAACGTAAAGAACACGAACAAGGTTTTATTCAACTGAATTTCTTCCAGTTTACTAACAAAATATATAAATTTAAAAGAGATATAAATAATAAAATAAAAAGGTTATGTAATTTAAAAGAAATACACGTACTCACAAAAGCAGAACTTTTTTTACACATTTTTTTCTTTAAAACCATAACAATGAGACTAACAATTACCTAGATCTTAGTAATTATTTGTTTTAATAGAACTGTTTTAATTGTACTGTTTACTTAGTTAACCTAAGTTGGTATTACATTTATTTTACATTTACTTATTTTTTTAATTATTACTTTTAGACTGTGACGTTTACACCCGGAAGTAATGAGTCACACGTAGGTCGCTTTTATTCATTCCTTTTGGTCAAGATCAAAGTGTAGTATCTGTTCTTCAGATGCTGCACTTCATTTTCTTGTTCTCTTTCGGTGGAGGAGAAATCCTTCACGACTGAGACAATTTTTATTTTTGTACCTTTTCTCCACGTTAAAAAACGACCCTGGTGTCTAACTCTGTCCCGTGGGGAGGCATAGTAAATAGGTACAATATAATTGTTTATAATTGTACTATTCAGAAATATTATTTATAGTTCGTCCATTTCAGTTAGTATACATTTCCTTTACGCTTAATTAATTTACAATCATTAATATCGTTAAACAATTCCGTTTAAAACCGAAATTATGCCACCCAAACGAAGTAGAAACGAAAGTGAGGAAGAAAGAATGGAAAGATTGGAAGCTAATAGACTAAGAGTTGCTGCAATTCGCTCCAATGAAAACAATTCAGATAGAGAAAGACGTCTAGAACTTAACAGGATACGTCAAAGAGAAAGGAGAGCAAGACTGTCAGATTTGGAAAGAGAAACCCAACGTGAAGCTGACAGAACTAGACATGCTGTAAGGCGGTTAAATTCATCACAAGATGAAATTCAAGAAAGGCAAAGATATGCACTGGAAAGAGAAGCAATATTACGATCGAATGAATTATATGAGGTAAGTAGACGTACACAAGGTCAGTTGAGAGTGGCTCAACGACATCAGAATGAATCGGAAACCCAACGAAGCTTTCGCCTATACCAAGGGCAACAACGAGAGGCTGCATGGAGAGAGAGTATGACTTTGCCCCAGCAATTGACAGAAAACGAGGCAGCTAGACAACGAATGACTGCTTTGAGACACCATGAAATAGAACACTGCAATAGAAAAGGATTGCTCTACAACAAAAATGACTCTCTCACTACAGCTGATATAGGAAAAATGGACAAAGTATGTCAACATTACTCAGCTGTAAAATTTAAAGGAGAAACCCCTGGTTGTTGTTGTTCTTCTGGCAAAGTTGTGCTTGATAGCTTTCCACCACTGCCTCAGTTGCTTCAAGATTTGCTCTCCGGCAATGGTCCCATCTCTAAAGATTTTCTGCAAAATCTACGCAGTTATAACAATTGTTTTGCAATGACATCATTTGGTCACAAAATTGTGGCAGTACATGGGTGGAATCCTTCTTTTAGAATTCGAGGCCAGGTTTGCCACCAGATTGGGAGTCTTTTACCACCTGAAGATGAAACAGCAAAGTTTATTCAAGTCTACTTCTTGGATAGTCTGGAAGAGGAACTACATAATCGGGGACGTGACAGTAGACTCAATAGAGACATTCTCCAAAGTCTGACTGAATTTTTACATGAGAACAACAGCTTCATTTGTCAGCTGAAAACAACAAAGGAGAGGATTGAAGAAGAACACTTGGTAGAACATAAAGTTGTCATAAGGGAAGACCGAAGGCCGCAAGAAGAGCATCCACGGCGATTCAATGCTCCAACAACAACGTATGAGATTGGAATATTAATGGAGAATGAACCAACAGCTAACCGGGATATTGTCTTGCGTTTTAGAAATGATACATTAAAATGGATCTCCGAACTACATCCCCTCTACGATACTTTAATGTACCCGTTAATGTACCCCTATGGTTCTCCATCTTACAACATCTACATGAAGGCATCCAATGGGCGAAAAGTTACCCAACAGCAATTTTATTCGTACCATTTAATGACTCGGCCTGGAAACTATTTTCTCTGGTACCGAAGGCTATTTCAACAATGGCTGGTGGATGTGTACTGCAAGATTGAAACAGAACGTTTACAGTTCCTGAGGCGTGAGCAACAGACCCTGAGAGCTGACAATTATAGCAACTTGAGAGATTCAATTCTTAGGGAGGATGGGAATCCAGAACAGTTTGGTCAACGAGTTGTTCTTCCGGCAACTTATACAGGAGGCCCTCGATACATGTCTGAGCGTCAAAGTGATGCCATGGCATATGTTCGGCGAATGGGCCGAGCCGACCTCTTCATCACGTTCACAACAAATCCAAAGTGGACAGAAATTACAGAAAATTGTCTTCAAGGGCAAGACCCTCAGGATCGTCCAGATATTGTTGCCAGGGTTTTCAGGCAGAAGCTAAAAAAGTTACTTGAATTTATTAAAAAGGGAGGATTTGGCAGGTTGAGGGCTTTCCTGTACAGTATTGAATATCAAAAAAGAGGACTGCCGCATGCACACATCCTCACCTGGCAGGCCCCAGAGGACAAACTTCTACCAGAAAAAATGGATCTCTGCATATCTGCAGAGATCCCTGACAAAGAGGAAGATCCTGATCTTCATGCTAAAGTGATGGCACATATGGTGCATGGACCTTGTGGACCATTTAATCCAAATTGTCCATGTACGATTGACAACAAATGTTCCAAAAAATACCCAAAAGAATTTCTTCAGTGTACCGAGCAAGGCCAAGACTCTTACCCCAAGTACAGGCGAAGAAAACCAGAAGATGGAAGCCAGACTGGTACAATAAGGATGAAGAGAAATGGTCGGTATGTTAATCAAGAAATAACAAACCAGTGGATTGTTCCGTACAACAAGGTCCTCCTTCAGCAGTTCAACGCTCACATTAACGTAGAAATTTGCAGCTCGATCCAAAGCATCAAATATGTCCTCAAATACGTGAATAAAGGATGTGATCAAGCAGTGTTTGAACTACAAAGAACTGATGGAGCAGCTAACCAACAAGGCCAAGTACAAAGTCACATTGTGGATGAGATCCAGCAGTTCCAGAATGCAAGGTATGTCGGCAGTTCAGAGGCGGCCTGGAGGATATTGGAACATCCCATCCATGAACATTTCCCCCCAATTGTACAACTTTCTGTTCATCTTGAAAATGGGCAGAATGTCATGTTCTCAGCTGATACTGCTCTGGAACGAGCCCAAGGTCCACCGCCTGCCACAACTTTGACACCATTTTTTCAACTCTGCCATGAGGATGACTTTGCAAGGGGTCTCAAATACGTAGAAGTCCCTGAGTTTTACACTTGGAACAAATCGACAAAGAAATGGATGAGAAGAATGCGTGGGGTACAAGTTGAAGGTGCTGAAAATGATGATGTATGGAAGGCACCATGCATTGGGAGAATCTACACGATTAGTCCAAAAGCAGGGGAGTGTTATTTCTTACGCCTGTTGCTCAATGAGGTTGCTGGTCCAACTTCATTTCAAAATTTGCGAGCATACAATGGTCAGGTGTTTGAAACATACAGAGCAGCGTGCCTTGCTCGAGGCCTTCTAGAAAATGACCATCACTTGCATCAAGCAGTAGGAGAGGCAAGTGCCACTCAATCACCTTCAAATTTGCGAAGCCTATTTGTGATAATTTTAACAGCCTGTGAGCCAAGAAATCCTCTTGAGATCTGGATGGCTTTTCGTGATGTAATATCTGAAGACATTCTTCACAGATACAGGCAAGAAGTTAACAATCCAGAAGCAGATTTTAATGAGGACATCTACAATAAAACTCTTTGTCTAATTGAAGAAAAAGTTCTCCTTATGTGCGGTCAACCATTGGCAAGCTATGGATTACCTGCACCAACGCAAGGGAGAGATGAAAGACTCGCGAGAGAGTATCAACGTGAAGTTACTTATAATCTTGAAGAACTTTCCCTACAAGCAAAAAATATGCAAGAAAAACTGACCGATTCTCAAAGAGAAGTTTACAATTCATTCATGGCAATGTTGGAAGCACAAGGTGAAATGAACAAAAACATGATGTTTCTTGATGCTCCAGGTGGTACGGGCAAGACTTTTGTAATCAATTTGATCCTTGCAAAGATTAGATCCATGAGAAAGATTGCGCTTGCAACAGCATCCAGTGGCATTGCTGCTACTCTACTACAAGGTGGCCGCACTCTTCACAGCACTTTTAAAGTACCCTTGGATACTCATCGAATGGATCAGCCAGTTTGCAAAATTACTGGTAACTCAGCCTTGGCAAATGTAATTAGAGACACCTCTGCAATCATTGTAGACGAAGCTCCAATGACGCACAAGAGTGCTTATGAAGCAATTGACCGAACACTGCAAGACATCACAGGAAACAAGAATCCCATGGGTGGCATTCCAACCTTATTTTGTGGTGATTTCCGTCAAATCCTCCCAGTGGTTAAAAATCGCACAAGGGCTAACATTGTCAATGCAAGTTTGAAACAATCCTATCTCTGGAGGCACGTTATAGTGAAGAGACTGACTACTAATATGAGAGCCTATATCTCTGATAACACAGCTACAGCAGACTTCTCAAAATTGCTTCTCCAAATCGGTAATGGTCAGTTTCCTATCACTTCTTCACCTGACACAATTAAGATTCCAACTGCGCTTGGTAAATGTGTCGGTAATCAGAAGCAACTGAAAGACAAAGTGTACCCAGACCTGCAAAACAATGGAAAATCACCGGATTGGCTTGCTGAGAGGGCTATTATTTCGCCATTAAACAGCAATGTGAATCATTTGAACAATTCAATAATGAATGAATTTCCAGGAGACACAAAGCAATACAAGTCAGTTGATTCGGCTACTAATGAATATGAAGCTGTTCACTACCCTGTGGAGTTTTTAAACTCTTTGGAGATATCTGGAATGCCTCCACACATTTTAAATCTCAAAATTGGATCGCCAATCATGATTCTTCGATCCTTGGAACCGCCAAAAACAACAAATGGAACCAGATGTGTTATCACCAGATTGCACACCAATGTACTTGAGGCCACCATTTCCTGTGGTCCCTACAAAGGCGAAACCGTTCTACTGCCAAGGATCCCCTTAGTTCCATCGGACTCAGAACTTCCATTTAAATTCCGGAGACTCCAATTTCCTGTGAAGGTGTGTATTGCAATGAGCATAAACAAAAGTCAAGGTCAGACATTTAACACCATTGGCGTAGACTTGACATCAGACTGCTTCAGTCACGGTATGTTCTACGTCTCCATCAGCCGGACAGGAAGTTCAGAAAAACTCTACATTCTGGCTCCAAATCAAAGCAGCAGAAATGTAGTTTACCCTGAGGCTCTTCAGTGAAAAGTTCGAGAAATGGATATGAGGAAAAACTGACATGATCTGATTGTGGTAAGTTTTTAGTATTGAATGTGCAAGATAAAATTTAAGCAAGAGTTGAAAATTACTTCAATGAAAAATTTACTATGTAACATCAAGTAACCTTCCTTTTTGATGAAAATGTTTTGTGAAGTTCCTGATTGAATTTCAGTCACTACAAGAGGTAGTTAAAATGTTAATCACCTTATGCAATCGTTGCTCTTACAACATCAACTTACTGGAAAGGTGCCCACAGATTTTGGTACCCGAGTGCGCAACAAAGCTCCGTGCGAAGCACGGGTATCTTTGCTAGTATATATATATGTGTGTTGTTTATTTGTTTTTGTTTGCAATACTTTTTGAATTAATTCAATTATTTATATGCAAGTGTATTTTTCCTAAATGCGAGTTGGGAATAATTTTCCCTTTGACCAATTTGGTACCCTCAAATGGAGAGCGGCATATATTTTAAAAACAATGTATAGTAAAGCTTTACTTGTATATTTATTCTTTATGGAAGGTTTAATTTTCCTTTGCATACATATTTAACTAGCATATTTGTTGTTTTGAGAGAGTTTTATTAATTATTTTTTGGTAAATTTTACCTCAATTAGTTTTTATAGCTGCTTTGATTGCAGCTAACAAATTATGCATAGTCTTGAAGGCCAGAACATCACTAAGACACTAGCCAAAGAAGAACAAGGTATAAGTTTGAACTATGAATGCTTGAGGAGTGATAAATTAATAAGCAATGGTTAATAAGTAACATTATTATTTTTTTTTTTTACCTTCGGAAAGGAGAAATCCATCTGCCCAATTCCATACCACATAAGGGAGAGTTAGGATCACAACAGACATAGAGTGAAACAGTTCGATCCCAGTGAGGACAGGTGGTATCTTTTGTTCCAGGGCAGGAAAGGTCTGCGTGAAGTTCAAACTTGGAAAAATTGCGTAATTCTAAACAGAAAAAAAAAAAAAAAGTTTGAATGTAGAAGGATAGAGAGCAACAATATGGCTACAGGGAGTATACAGAACAAACGTGCTGGAAGAAGTTTAGTCTCGCTTTAAAATCATATTTTATTCATTTATGCCTTGTGATTGTGTCCCTTCCCTCACATGTCAGTAAATTTGACCAATTAACATTTTAAATAACTTTAAGTCATCTTTGTTGTGGTGTAAAATAAAAAATGAGTGAAAAAAGGATGGTAGTATATATTTATTTTATTTTTTGGAATCCTTTGAGATGAGGCTTCATAACTTGTTTATTGATTTTTTTTTTTTTTTGTGTGTGGACTGTTATCTTCATCTTCATAGTTGTTGTTTCCTCACGTTTCGACTAACTATTCCTCTGGCCTTCTTTAGATGGTTAAGCACAGCAGCATAGTAATGCTGAGTCTTGTAACTGTATCCCCCAATAATTACTGCCTTCCATAGTTGTTGTCTCACCACATTTTGGCTAACTAATCCTCTGGCCTGCTTTGGGTAGGATTGAAACAGCTATCTTCAGTCAATGCTCATCCGGAACCATAGAGACTCAATGCTTATCCACTGCACCACGTTGAGTCCAACTAAAATTTGGGAAAAACTTATTAATTTCTAATGTCTATTGTTTAAATTTTACAAAAATCAGAAGTATCTGGATTTTCACAAGGGCTCCTATTCCTTTTTACTACCTTTGAATAAAATTAAATTAAACAAAATATAGCCAACATTTGGGCCCCTCACACCTGTGTTCTAAAATTTATAATGATCAGCACGGATTCTGTACATGCAAATATATAAACATATATACATATCTAACTTTATATAAATTAGAGACTAATGTCTACACACAGTGGTCAAGAAAGAAAATGGATGCCGAGTTTGAGTTTTATCTAAAAACTGAAACTGAAAGAAATCCTTACTCCACATATAAATTATAAAAGATAAGGAAAGTTTGCTTCGCTAAAAAAGAAAAAAAATTTTTTTTTTCACATTGTGTAGAAAAAATGTGTAAGGAAAGTCCTTTAAAAAAAAAAATTACTGCGCTCGCTGTAGATGTATAAGGAAAAATTCAAGATGGCGCCCGACTCTCTCTTTAACACGGTAAGTTCAGGAAAAGATGTTATAAATGTTGCAGCAATTCAATAACCAGTATACACCGGTTCTGCACGGTTAGCAAGGTGCCTAGACGGACGCGAACAGTTACTCAGACTGGACCCAACAACTAAGATATCCTCACACGGCACGAGAAGCAACAGCAACACGATTCCCCAACCAACTCAATCGTCGCTCTCCACACGTCTTTTTCATCACCCACTTTTATGGTCGTTGTAGGCCGGCTAAATTTGCATATTGCGAGAATTCGTGTGACTTTGCGAGATATCATCCTTTACAAAAGACGGCGGCCGCCATCTTGATCTTTCTTTATCTATTTTCGGTCGGTGACGCTGAGCCGGTCTCGAGGTAAGTCTTTCCTTTTCGTCCGTCTCTCTTACGCACCCACACAAACACGCAGGCGCTTATCTCCTGGATGCACATTACACTCCCCTCTGATCTGATGATCACATAGAGAGCACTGGGGGGGGGGCCCTTTTAGTGCGTGTGCTTCTGCGAAGAGGTACATTCACTGTTTCAGATTCAGGCTCTGGATCTGGTTCCGCCTCATCAGATGAAGTATCGCTATCAGTCTCTGGAGGGGGCTCACTGAATCTGTGCATCGGCAGCTCATCGCTAGACGCTTCACTGCTTTCTTCTGTAGTTGTGTGACGCACCTCGGTAGCTGGGCGAAGATCTCGCACATGTCGTGGGGTTCCATCGACCAAAACAGACTGCTGGCTAATCACTCCAGATATTTGTCCTCGCTTAAACTTGTCGGTGCACCGATTTCCTGGGGGCCGCACCCACACTGGATCTCCCACTTCATATCTGTTATATGTTCCCTTGTCGGCTGGCTGCGTATTGTTGATTCCCTTCACTCCGACTCGGTACGTGTAAATAGCATTCGCAGGTGCGGTTGAAGGGGACATCCCGTCCTTTGGCGTAATGTTGTACCAATATGTGGCTTCCGTAATAGTACATCGCTTCCTGGCAGCAATTCTCTTGATGCTGCGATGGCTTCTTTCAGCAATGCCATTTCCTGATGGCATATGCGCACATCGCAACCGTAGTCGGACGCCCCACTCATCTAACAACTGCCGGACTTGCTGGCTACAAAACGCTGCATCATTGTCAGTCAGGAGCTCTTCCGGCGCACCTCGCTCAAAAAAAATGGATGATAGGTGGCAAACAACATTTGCTGAATCCTGTCTGGTCATCTGCCGCCACACCGCAAATCTCGTAGGCCCGCAATCAATGAGAGTTAGAAAGGGCTTGCCACTGTAATGGGTAATATCCATGGCCAGCCGCTGCCACACACTCTCAACTTCCAATCGACCCTTCTGCCATTGCTCTGGTGCAGGATCAATAGACTGGCAAGCCTCACAATTTCTGATGATCTGTCTGACATCCATCTTGGTCACTGCTGGGTATACGAGCCTCACAAAATACAGGGTCCTCTTGATACCCGGATGTCCGCTCTGTGCATGAATTTTTTGTATTTGACATGGGTCGATTGCAACTGCACAAGATCGAGCAGTAATCTCCATTTCCATCTTCGCGGCTTCATACCATTTGTGAGGTACTCGGGTTAGTTGGTCAGCACGATTACGATGTGATGGCACCAGAGTGATGCTCAGTGATAGCCCATACTCAGATACCAGGTTTTTTAGCATGTCTAGCCTTCTCCGTATTAACATTTCGCTTGCTGCCTTGGTACAGATTCGTGTCCGTCCTGAAAGTGTGTCAGACACCCAGTGGTAGACACAGAGAGAATCTGTGTACAAGGTCAACTTCTTAGACTGCCACTGCAGGGCCAGATTTACCCCCTTTACAACAGCGTCCAGCTCTGCCAGGTTGATATGCTGAGAATCTGTTACAGGCCGCAGCCAACATGCATCCTCGAACACGTTTCCTCCTTGCTCCAGCGATACTCCCAACGCCAAAGAACTGGCATCAACCCACACACCTACGTTGTCTCCGTTAACACACCACTGCCCACAGGCAGGGTCCTTCTTGTTCACTCTCTCCAGTGTCTCTTTAATCATCAGAGTTAGTAGGACATCATCGAATATGTCATCCCAACCCGTGGTTGTTAAATTTGCTCTGCGTTTAATTACACCAACAGCTGCGTGGAGCCAGCCACAGACCTGTAAGTAACCAACAAGTTTTACACACCAAGAAAAAACGGTCCGCCTTGTAACAATGTTGGGGATGCTTGGAATTTCACTGCCACGCCTCCATTGTAGGGTGCCATCTTCTTCATAAACATCCAATCCCAATACACGTGCTCCTTCCCTTAAACGTTCGGGATTCTTGCATTCCAGACCAAACTGAGCCAACTTTTCTTTGACACACGACGCAGACTGTACATCTTCATTGACGTATACGTCATCAATGTAAGCTGACGTTGAGTCCCTCATGGGCTTTTCTTGGGACAATACTGTGTTGACAATAGTCTTCATGATCTGTGGTGCCACATTTAGGCCAAAGCCGAGGCGTGTAAGTCAGTACCTCTGCCCCTGGAACCAAACTGTCTGGAACGGCCACAACGTCTCATCAACTCGCACCTGTAAATAGGCTTTTCGCAAATCCAATATCGAGACATTAGTGCCTTTCTGACGTCATTCCCTCAACTTGCTGGCGCATACGTCAGCATAGGCTTCAATATGCTTGTTAAGCTCCCTATAGTCCAGCACGGGCCGTACTTTCGACTTGTTATGCTGGACTACTGCCATCAAGGGTATTAGACCCTTGGGAGGCCCAAGCTTGTCCTCAGGGTAGGGGATTAACCAGCCATCTTGGATCCACGCCTTTAGTTCCCTTTCGTATTCTGCTCGAGCCTCACTGGGTATAGGGGACTCTGCAACCCCATTCTTGAGTTTAGTCGGTGCCATTCCCTCGGTCCACTTCCAAGATGCAATCCAGGCCCTCTTGCGAGAGTCGTAGTCTACTGTAAAATCCGGCCGATCGATGTGGAGCGCTGCACACACTGGGGCCTCCAAGAATCGCACCTTTCCATCCCGATGAATTGCGACTCCCCCCAGCGCCTTGATGGCATCGTATCCGAGCAACAGGTCAAACCCCAGGAGATTTCCTTGGGTCACAAGCACATTGATCTTAGTGGCTGCACCGGTGTCTGTGTAGATCTCGACAGTTCCAGCTCCACAGCATGTCTGGGTCTCGCCTCCTATCGTGGTGACTTTGATCTTTCTCTTAGTCCAACTTGGACACAGCCTGGCGCTCACTATAGTATGCGAACAGCCTGAGTCGAGAAGTGCTGAGCAGAGTATCCTGTTTATGTAGACGGTCATCACTGGTTGCGCCTTGTTCAAATTTTGCTCGGGGAGCAGGGCGGCGCTGACGTCCTCTCCCCTGAAACGCTGGTTGAGGCTCTCAGTAGCTGGTTCACCCGAGTTGGAAGGCCCGCCACAAACGCGTATGCGAGCGTCCGCTCCGACACCCCTCCACCGAACAGGACTGCGAGTTTCTTTAACTCCGCGAAGAAAATGTCCACGCTTTCCTCCGGTAGAAGTTTTCGGGAAGCAAATTTTTCATAGGCCGTACAAGGATCCATGGCGAATGCCTTGTACAGCGCAGCTTTAATTGCGGTGACATCTCCCTTTTCGGCAGCACTGAGTTGCTGATATACACTCAAGGCACCCCCAGCCAATCTCAGGGGAATCACAGTGTGTATCCTTTTCACCTCACAAAGGTCGCACGTCAGCTCGACCCTTTCAACCCAGTCGACAATGGACGTGGACCCGTCAAACTCGGGTATGAGCTTTAAGTTGAATTTCGACTCGGTCATAGTCCTAGAGGCCAAATTGCCGAGATAGCTTGTAGAAAAAATGTGTAAGGAATGTCCTTTAAAAAAAAAATTACTGCGCTCGCTGTAGATGTATAAGGAAAAATTCAAGATGGCGCCCGACTCTCTCTTTAACACGGTAAGTTCAGGAAAAGATGTTATAAATGTTGCAGCAATTCAATAACCAGTATACACCGGTTCTGTACGGTTAGCAAGGTGCCTAGACGGATGCGAACAGTTACTCAGACCGGACCCAACAACTGTAAGATATCCTCACACGGCACGAGAAGCAACAGCAACACGATTCCCCAACCAACTCAATCGTCACTCTCCACACGTCTTTTTCATCACCCGCTTTTATGGTCGTTGTAGGCCGGCTAAATTTGCATATTGCGAGAATTCGTGTGACTTTGCGAGATATCATCCTTTACAAAAGACAGCGGCCGCCATCCTGATCTTTCTTTATCTATTTTCGGTCGGTGACGCTGAGCCGGTCTCGAGGTAAGTCTTTCCTTTTCGTCCGTCTCTCTTACGCACCCACACACCACGCAAACACGCGGGCGCTTATCTCCTGGATGCACATTGCACAACGAAAATCTATCTTTTGAACATTTCCCTCCCTAGCCATCAATTGACTGCAAATAACAATTTAATGTGCATGGTAAATTATAGATTTCATACATCCAAGAATTGGCGATTAACCGACGTTTGGCAATCTGTTGAATTGAAGTTGTCAGCTGGTTTCATGACAAGTTGAAATATTGCTATTTCTTCAGTCTGCATGAAATCATTGTTATAAACATTTTTTACAAGACGTTAAACACATTCTAAGTGGCTATTTTCATTCTAGGTCGCTGTGTCTATACATTAACATTCTATATATATATATATATATATATAACGCTATATGATTGTCTACATATTTTAAAAGTATCTCCTCTGAAGCTAAAAGTTGCAGAATGACGCAAGGGGCCTCAAATGATTGGATTTTTTACAGACCATTCTTTTATGGGTCTTTAGCCAGTTAAAATTGTTTTTAAAGGGTCAAAAATGAGTAAAAAATTTTTAAATTATTATGCATTTTGTACATTCATCTTAGTTTATTTTTAATCAGTTTATGTGTGTATCACGTTGGTACAGTGGTAATGTTACAGTTTTAGTTTCGATTCTAGCTAATGGCACCTAAATAATTTTTTTTTTTTTTACTTTTGAAATCACGACTATAATAATAATATGAAATCTGGACAAAGTAAAATATATTTAAGCATATTTTACAGCCAGGCAAAGCCCCCCCCCCCACTAGTATATATATATATATATATATATATATATATATATATATACACACACACACACACACACAAAACTCACCTTCAAGAGGAGGAAGAGTCACATTGACTAAAACACCACGTTTTCCTTTCATGATAGCATTTTCAAAAAGAGGAACCACTTTGGCTTCTTGTTCAAGCTTTTGTTCCAATCGTTCTTTAAATGCCATCCTGAAAAGAAAGTCAAATATAAATGAAAAGGATGTAGCAGTTTGTTTAAAGCATTGTGCATAGTGTGTACAAAGATATATTTGATCATGATGGGACGATTCCAATATACCCCCCTCCTTGATTCCAATACAATTTCTAAGTCTTCATATTATTATTATTCGAACTTGGGAAACTTTCTATGCAGGTTCCCAACAGAATTTGACAGAAAGATTCCTAGAGTTTGACATCTGAAGGTCAGAGGTTACAGCGACTGAAACATTGTGAAAATAACGAATAAGATGAGAATAGTAGTCCGAGGAATAATGCAAATAATCAATCCTTATCTCAAAAATTCAGATACATAATTACCAATTCTGCTCTATATCCCGATTCCGAAACAATGACCGATTCTGATTTGTTTTAAATCTTTAAATATTTAGCTATAGAGTTGAAGATACTGTTTTGATAGAAAATCATACAAGGCAAAGGTGGATAAAAACAAGTAAAATGGTAAACCATAGTCAAGGACAACCCAATATAGGGGAGGGTGCTATTTCTTTCCCAGGATTACCCACTTAACCATGATTCTTAACTTATAATATATTGTTGAGTATTCAGTACCATTTATTAAGTCTTTGGTAGGACTCAACTGAAAAATGAACCTTAATCTTGCTCGTTCCTGCCTTACTTAGTCCATATTTTATGCTTTAAAAAAGGCCAAAAACAATTTTAGAAGATCATATTGCTTTTAAAAAAAAGGCCAAATTCACGAAATTTGGCTTTAAAAAAAGTCAATCTGGACAAGAATATGAGTGACATCTTTCATATAGCCTCATTTTCGAATATCATTAGCAAGTGTACCCAGTGTTGCCCGGGTGTTTGGAGGTGTAAAAGAAAAAAAAAAGAGTTAGTAGTCAGGCAGGCTCAAACCTGTGACACGATGACACGAAGGCAGAAAAGAAAGTGAAAGAAAACGTGACATCTTACCGCTACGCTACAAAGCCATAAGTGAAAAGCATTCAAATTTAGCGATGTCAATCAAAAAGTTGACTTGCTAAGTGAATACACAGGTGCAGAAATGAAGGTTGGCTGAAGTTTCCGCTGTTTTATTTGTTTCCCCACGATGTTGGGGAAACCAAGCTCCCCCAAAAAAGGAGGAGCTTTCAAATGAATAGTAAATTGTTAATATGAAGGGTATTCCCCACATTGATCAAAGCTGATTGCCTTCAAGACGTGGCAGCCACAAAAGCCAGATACCTGCTTTGATTAGATTCAGTTTCACTTTATTTATACGAAAAAGACAAACAAATACTGGAAACCAGGTTTGTTTGTTTTTTTAAATCTCGCTCAAAATAAATGTAGAGACGATGACCGTTCACAAATCATAGATATTACAATCTAGGGAGTATATAAAAAGTTCTAAAATACAGGGTAGTCAAAAAGTCAGGTAACATGTTAAAGGTAGAAAAAACAATATGATCCATTATAATCTCTATTCGTTTAATATTATTTGTTTAAATATTTGAGTGTAATATATAAACTACCCCTCCTGATTTCTGGCTTTGGGGCTATGTAAAGGATAGCGTTTATGGCAAGAAGCCTGATACAATAGCGTCTTTAAAGTTATTTATTGAAGAGGAGATTGTGCGGATATCAGCTGACATGATTACACGTGTTACACAATCAGTGGTTAATCGCTTCCAGCGATTGATAGAGAGAAATGGACGACAATTAACAAAATAAACATATTTCATGTTTGTTTCATTTTATATTTCAATGTATGGTACTTAAATATACGTGTATTGCTAATATCGTTTTTCTTTAAAATGTTACCTGACTTTTTGACCACCCTGTAGATAATTTGACGGACAAACAGCATAACTGAATTTTAAAACAATACAGGAAGACAGAAAATTGTGAACGTGTGAGAGAGCAGTGGATCAAAACCTTTGCAATACTTCCCAACATTTTTCATGATTTATCGACTACATGACAGATTTGAACAAACAAGGAGTACCCACAGGGAGTACATCACTGTATACCTACTTTTACACCCTCCCTATATATTATATATAACGATTTTATAACATTATCGATATAGGTTAAATGTTTGTCATCTTCATTCCTTTCATGCCCAAATAATGTTTCTAAAACTTGTCAAAATTATACTGTTGATCCCAAACTGTGACAAAACGTACGTAGTTGGTAAGTTTGCCAGAAGAAGAAATAAAGGTTGAAAAGATGAAGAAAAGATTTGAGGGTTGTGTAAGTAAATACCTTGCCCCAAGGTATCTGGAGAATTTAGTTGGTAGTCGAGACGACATAGCCTTTACTTACCATTGTGCCTGCCACACAAGAAAACTTGCAGAGGGATAAAGAAACCATCCAACTTCATTTAATCTTCCACGTGGGTCAATGGCCATGTGAAAGCTATCAGATGGAGTGTTCTGGAACTGGACACTCCGACTTCTGGACAAAAGAGAAAATAAAAAAAGGTATTTACGATCAAACTTCTACTTCACGAGGTGAATAAAGTATCAAACAAAAAAAATATACAAATATATCAATAAGAAAGTATTTGCACTTAGAAATCATTAATCAATAATGATGTGTTTGTTCTTATCAAAATAAATCATGTGTTTATTTTAAAGAATAAACACGCTTTCAACTTATAAAAAAGTCTTCCTCAGGTTCTGACATTTTTTTTTTTTTTTGTAAATCATCTTTTCCGTTGAAGATATAAAAATATGATGTTGTCTGCCATTATTCTTCAATTTGTAATAAAGCTTTATCAAAGACGAAACATCTGTGTCCGAGGGGTTTTGTTTCTACATACAAGCAAGAAGCTGGGTTTGACAACAACAAGGTGTCTAAGGGTTATACATGTATAGGTAGGTGATATACTACATAATCACACCAGTTCCCATTAGACCACCAAAGTTAAGCATCATTGAGCCTATTCAGTACTTAAATGGGTGACCATTTGGGAACACCAGGTGCTGTATGTGCTCTCCATTTATTTTGGCATTGTTTCCAGTTGTCCTTGACTTCTCCTTGCCACTGAAATCGGCAGTGCTGACTTGGGTGAAGGATGGCTGGAAATTGCGCACGCAACTTTTGCTTCACAATTACACATGCAGACACTCTTACAGGAGGTAGCCATTATCTCTAGAGAGAAAAGAGGCCATTTTAGATAGGTGAAAATGTTAACACAAGAATCTCAATACATCTGTACAGGTGTAGAAGTTTACAAAATTGGTTTACCTAAAAAGGGATGGTGAGAATGGAACCATACTGGCTGGAATGGGAATTGGTGCGTCACATTCTTCATTTTCACAGTTCATGTCTTTTAACTGATGCCCGGGGCTTACATAAATAATGACGCCAATTGCAGATGATGCGGCCATGTAGACAATCTTGAGAAATAAATTATTCAAAAAAGAAAATGGTCAAACTTTGGTAACAATAAATTGATTTGTTTTTAACATTCAAATGGAAAAATGTCTGCTTCATGATATTAATAGATAATTTCAAGAGATTTTCAGTATTTCGGGGAGGGGGTCATCAATTATATTTAAAGGATCTTGTGACAAAAAACTGGGCTTTTCTTATTCAAAAATAAAAATGCCTATCAAAAAAAATAAAAATAAATAAATAATAATGTGAATATTAAAATGTAAAATAATTATTCTTGTTTAAAAGAAAAGGACATTTACATTTATTAGATTCATAATAATTTAAATATAAATCGATTAATTAAAGAGAATTAACTCATTTTAAAATGAGAATTCAGAATGATAGGGTCATGATCTCTGCATTTGTTTATTAAAAATCTTTGTAAATAAAAAAAAAAAAAAAGCAACACTCTACATTAAAAATTAAATGCATAATATATACCCCCACCTTTCTTAAAATAAATCTTTCCCCAGAAAAGAAAAAAAAACAAAACTTTTTATGATATGACCCCAGGCAGATTGAACCAGTTTCCTCTGAAGGAGGAAGTGTCAAAGGAATATTAAATTCACAGACAGTTCCTCATGTGCATACAGTCACCTGTATATATATGTTTACAGATGATATGTACGTCAAAAGTCAACTGGTGTAGACTTGAAAGCATCCTTTTTTGTTTTGCTTATTCTTATTTTGTGGAGTCCTTGAAACCTAATTGATCCTTTTTTGTTTAACACTGGAATGGAAAAATGTCTGCTTAATAATATTGATATGTGTCATCCAATTTGAACTTACAAACTCTTTAACTTCTTATCATTTGAGGAAATTAGTTTTTTTGTTTTGTTTATCGATATTTTCATCAATATTATAACAGCATTACTTAAATACTAGTGTTGGGACGATTAATCAGAATCGGGAACTGGAAAAAAAAAAATCGAAGCTTTTTGGAGTATCAGAATCGGGAAAACTTGAGCCTATTTTCCGATGCCAAAACCGATTCCTTTAATTATCTATTTTATTTGATTTTGGTTTTATAAAACATCTTCCATTGCTTGTAGTAATAACAAATATTTATTGATTTAAACTTACAGTAAGAGTAAAATCTCTAGATCATCCCCCTCACAAGTGTGTTTTTATTTTTGCAAAAATACATGCGCATTTAAGAAGTGTTTTTACAGTAATCGGGACAAAATAACAATTTTATAATAAAATATTTAGAGATTTATAAAGATCGAAATCAGAATTGGTAATTGTATCAGAATCGGGAATTTAGTACAGAATCAGTAATTGTATCGGAATCGCCCCATACTAAATACTAAATATTAAATACTCAAAGCAAAGTATGAAGCTATAATTTTTTTTAGTTGATTCATTCATAGTATTATTTCTGATTTTGGTGGTTATTTTCAATGTTTTGACTAATGTAACCTAATTGATAATTTTGCATGCTGTATTCATGTTTTTTTTTATAATTGAAGAACATTAAAACAGACTGTTGAATATTCAGGACTCAAATTTGGTGGACAAGTCAAGTATAAACTGAAGTTTATATGTACCAAATATGGTTGAGTTGCAGAGAGGATTGTGAATTTGAATAATGATTCTATGGTGGAAGAGGGAGTACTACACAAGCATCATTTAGATTCTTTGGACTACTGTTCTCATCAGGAGTGCTGCTTGCACAACGTTTCAGTCAATGTAACCTTCGACTGTCAGGTGTATCTGGTCAAATACGAGAATCTTTTTGTCGAACTCTGGCATCTGTACAGAATTTAGAATGGAACCCTTTTATTTAATCCATGAGACAAAGTAGCATGCTCAACCATGACTGGGTAGAAGTTGTAATTCATAGAAGGATTCCCAGAGTTTGACAGAAAGATTTCAGAGTTTGACAGAAGGATTCCCGAAATCGAAAGAAGGATTCTCGAATTTAACAAGATACACCTGAAAAAGGTAGGTTACATCAACCAAAAAGTTGTGAAAATAACACTTAGCATGAAAGCAGTAGTCTGAAGAATCTAAATATGAATAATCAATCCTCATCTCAAAAAATTCAGAAAATTAATATACAGTTCATTATTTTATTTTTACGATTATTTATTTAACCTTGTTATGTATTCAAGTATTCCATTTCCTCAAGTCATAAAGAGGGGGGGGGGGCAGCTTAAGGCATCTATTCTCTGAAATTTAGTAAAAAAGAAAGAAAGAAAGAAAGTATGAGAGAGAGTATTCGAGTCCCACTTCATGCTGATAAAGCCACGAGACTTATGCCCTCCCCTCCCCAGTATTTATTGATTACCCCTATTTCAAAGAGGTTATGTTTTCAATCAAGTTTGTTCATGTACCGCCTGGTGTCCACATAGTTATAAAGAGCAAAAAATAGTGATGGTGAAAAATACAAGTTTCAAAACAATTGGCATTCGAAAACGAAATTCTCAAAATGTTAAAATGGAATTTAATTCCAAACAAAAAAATATATATTGGACAAATTCCAACAGAAAAAACAAAGTTAGAAAGAAACCAAAAAATGACAAAACACATTAGAATAATTAAAATTAAGAATTTTTGTTTGAGCAGCAGTTTCTAAGTTATGAGAACAATACTGCATCAGAAGTCATGTACGTTTTTTCTTTACTAGGTGGTGGTGGTGTGGGGGATGGGGGTGTCGTCGTTTATCAAGACCTAAAAATCACTCAAGGATAAGGGTTAATTAGAGGCAGGTGAAACAACACCCTAATGATGGAACTTTTATAAGAGTTTGTTTATTTAAAAGGCCAACTCCACAGGAACTTGTTTACATTAGACTTGAAAACAGTCATGCTATAGTCAACTGGGAAACAGGCCTACAGTATTGTATTCCACAGACAAAGTTCTTGGAAAGAAACTTTGCTCACAGAATTTACATTTAGTTTTAGGTACAGATAGATAAGGGAAATTGTTGGCAGTTGGTGTAGCTAGATGAGTGTTTGCTGTGAATGTTCTACAGGCGGAGGTGGGGGGGGGGGCATAGATAGAAGTTCAGTTTAGAACCTGCCATGAAAATAATGATAGAGCTGAGATAGACTCATTACGTTTCTTCAGTGAGAAAGAAAGTATGGGGAAGAGAGCTTCATCCACTAGATTTTGAAAACGATTTTGTACTGTCAAATCAGAAAAGAATACTCTTAGCAATTCTTCTCCAGATGTAGCAACAGTACTCCATCTTAGGATATAGTTGGCTCTTATACAAGTAAAGGATTGAGCATTACAAGCAAAGTACCTTTTGGAGCAGTAGAACTATCAAACAAGTTTTACGAGTGATTAGCAACGGATCTGATATCTGACCATTTTTCCAGCAACTTTAGCAACAGATTTACTCTCATTTTAGACTAGGAGTCCGAGTCATATTCCTGCCAGCTTATCCAAACCATTTTGATTATTCAGACTACTTTTCTCATTTTGAGTACTATTTTCACAACTTTTTAACCAATGTAACCTCTGACCTTCTTCAGGTGTATCTTGAACTCTGGAATCTTTCTGGTTGATTGGTTGTTTTATGGCATATCAACCTTTTTTAGGATTATTTAATGTCAAATTCAGCTATTTTGAAAATAGTATTGATGTTGCATTCAGTTATTTTGTAGAAGGTTTTTATTTCTTCAAGCTCTTTATATCTTCAATCGCTAGTTTGTAGTGTTTGGTTTGATTGTTTTATAATGGATTTTATCGTTTTTGTTCCCTGCCCTGCCGAACACGAATGAGTTTTGGTATGAGTACAATGGGAGAGGAAAAAGGGTTACAGTATTAATGTTTGGTACATTTTAAGTTAGGAAACCAGTCAGGAAGTGGGGGAGATAGAAAGAGAAAGGGAAAATGGTAAGGAAAATGGAAAAAGGTGGGTTGTTGTTGTTGTTTTTGTTTTTGCAGATCAAAATTAGGTTTTGCAAAAGGAAGAGGAAAAACAAAAACCATCAATGTTAGGTGCAGTTCGTCTCAGGATTGGTTGGTTGGTTGTTTTTGTTTTACGGCATATCAACCTTTTTCAGGTTATTTAATGCCGAATCTAGTTATTTTGAGGAACGATTTTTAATGGAGTATATTTTTTTTTATGTCAGATTCTATTTTAACCCATAGTTGGGATCCTAACAGGTACTACCACTCCGGGTCAGAGTGGACCTGGGAGCAATGGCAATTAAAGGGTGGCTCCACACTCCCCAAAACCTGCAAGGTGGGGCCTCATCATCGGATATAGTTTTAGGTCATATCCAGGACCTCGTCTCAGGAAGCCAATATCTTCAGACAGCCTGATCTGGTAGCACCAGGGAATCTTTCTGTCAAACGCGGGAATCTGCACATAATTTAGATCACTTTATTTAATCCACAGGGGTATCATGTTCTTGTTCCATCAGCTATGATCGGATAAAAGTCCTAAGTAATTTACAATGATATTACTAGTATCACTAATACTAAGGATCGAACGGTTATAAAGAAATGTAAAATGGATTACATTTTTTATTTTTCTTTGTTCAGTGAGAGTCCTTCCCGTTGACTGTTGGGGATGAGTATTATTTTCTGGCTTGATGCTGCAAACTAAAATGACCTGTGATGCATAAAGTGTTTCCATTTATATACAATGCACAGACGTAGTTGTAGACAGATGATAGAACTGACGTCAAGATGAAGAAATTGCGATTGTTCAATATCACAGGTGTTCCTTTCGACACATTTATCGTTCAGCGAGGTGTTATCTTTAAGAAAACTTACTTGATCATTTCAACTCAAATCCAAAAATTTCGCCAACAGTCTCTTATCACAATTACTGTTAAGTTTATAAATATAATATGTATTTATCATAAAGAATACAGGAGCCACTAACGTGCTATGAGAGGAACGTGTTCGTAGCATGCGGTTAAACATGGTATGAATGTCTCCATGTAGTCTGTGAAACCAGTGGTATTCATACATATGGCAAATTTTTTTCTCTCACGCCTATATCTCCTCTGTGCATGTACATTTTTTTCTTTTTTCTTACGTTTTTCAGATCATCCTTTTTTTTTATTCTATAATCAATGAAAAATTTTTTGTGATCTTATTTTATTAAGGATTTATTGAAATTAGTTTTATTTTTTTAAATTATTGAAAACACTTTTCGCACGCTCTTTTTTTTTTAAAGAATTATGGAAAAACATTTAAAATCTTTTAAAACTATTTTGGGAATATTATGTATTAGATACATTTTTTTTTCATAATGTTTGAAATTTTGATTTCAATGATTTTATTTTTATACTTTCATAAATATATTTATTATATAAATTCAAATAAAAATCTTTAATTTTTAAAAACATATTTTTATAATTTCATAAACACATTTCTTACAAAATTTCAAATAAAATAAAACTTATTCTTTTAATTTTGTTATTAAAAATGCAAATACTGACTAATTGTGCTATTTTTATCGGTATAATTTTGTTAATATTTATTGTATACTTTTCAATAATGTTCTTTTCTCATATTTTATTGCAATAAATCGTTTCACAATAGAAATACTGAAGAAGAATTAAAGCAATTTACTTTGTCACAGCTTCCGGTAGCAGCCATGCAAGAATTTAGGAAGTACATTAGCTAACTATAACAAACAACTATTCTCATAAAAAATCGTGAAAAATTATTGAGTAAAAGTTGAATTAAAAGTAAAAAGTCAATTTTATTGTAAAATTACATTTACATCGTATTAACTAACTTAAAAAAGTTATCTGAATACATGGGAGATAATTAGTCTGTCATTTTCTCAAATACTAGCAGTTCAGCCTGGCTTTGCTCGGGCTCTATGTACTGTTCATAACTTAATGTGCATATGTATATATATATATTAAAAAGTTTGACTCATGTCAAGGTAACCTACATCTAAAATTTCAAGTGTTTAGACTCAAAATTGGCCGAGGAGTTTAGTAGAGTCTGCAAAGGTAAACCCTTTCAACTTTAACATCTTGGCAGCCCAATTTTCACTCAAAAACTGATTAAAAAACCTTGCTGCATGTCTTTATGTAAAATTTCAAATGTTTAGACCCAAAATTGGCTAAATAATTTGCTAGAGACTGCAATGGTCAAATATTTTGAACTTTGACCTCTAAGCAGCCAAATTGTGGGTCAAAAAATGATTAAAACGCTTACCCTATGTCTGAATACACTTTATGTCAAATTTCAAATGTTTAGACCAAAAATGGCTGAGTAATTTGGTAGAGACCGCAGAGGTCAATATTTTTTAAACTTTGACCACAATTTTGACTCCTTAACATTTATTGTTTTGAGCTCAAACCAAATTAAAAAAGTTTTATCTATGTCCAAGTAACCTACATTTAAAATTTCAAATATTTAGACCCAAAATTGGCAGGAGTTTGGTAGAGTTTTCAAAGGTCAAATCGTTGAACTTTGATCACTTGACAGCTAAATTTCTGGCCGAAAACTGATTAAAAAGATTTTCCCAAATCTCAATACCCCTTATCGAGTCTGCAGACTGAAAATTGACAGAGTAGTTTGGTAGGGAAATGTACACACATACAATTTCACTTTTATAGATATATAGATTAAGACTTTTCTTAAAATGGACAATTCATGAAAAATTATGATAAAATTGAGTTTTACCTTTTATTATACTCTTACTCAATAGTTTTCCTAATATTTAGTGAGAATACTTATTTTTGCCAGATTCGCAAATATATCAAAGAATTTTCATTTGGAATGTGATTTTCATCTGTGTCTTTATCTGTACAAACACTCAAAACTCTTACAGCAATTACAAAAAAATAAAAAATAAAAGCAAAGTAAAGACAACACAATTTTTACCTTTTCATAGTAAGTGCATCCGACATCAGAGACGAGAGCAATGGCTCCTGCCACAGAAGAGTTTTGTTGGCAACCATCTTCAGCAAAGATCAATGGCAATGTTTTGTTACCAAATTTGACAGGGGAAGGAAGCCAGTCATAACGAGCATCAACACGTTTCAGTACGACCGGATAGTCAGAATCTGAAAAGCAGGCAAAAACACTTGAGAATAATAGTTAAAATTCAGACCATCAACCGTTTTAATAAGCTCGTAAAAATCAATTTAAAAAATTAAAGCAAATAAGAATTAATTATAAATACAAGAAAAATAAAGATAAAATATTAAAAATAAAATAAATATATAATATTGAGTATCAACACAAGACCTATATTATTAAGTTTAAATAATAATAGATTAAAAACAAATAACATTTCCAATTTCCGCAGAATTCACTTGCTTTACAATGGCCATAATGTGCACATTTGAAAGTCAAACAAAAACCAAACATGTCCGACAAAGGGTATTTTCCGGAATATTACAATACAGAATCTCCACCTGACTATATTAACACAAGAACACAATGCATGTACAATATTAAAAAAATTATTATTTTTATTCATTAAATATGTCAAGATTTTTATGTGCATAAAACTTTCTCCATGGACACATGTTTCTAGGTTTAACCTGTCATCAGCATGGATTAACAGTCGACGACTTAGAAACATATGTCCATCGATAAAATTTTATGCACGTAAAAATATTGAAATATTGTTTTAGTTCAGCTTTCTTCAACCAGATTGGGTCCCTTTGAGATTCATCGAAGAGACTTTGTTAACGAGACTTGTATCCCACTGTGGTCAAGCAAAGATTCAGTATTACAACTTACAAGTCTGTTATTCATTTAAGTAGACGGGTACCATTTGTGAACTAAAAAAATTATTTATTATTGGTTTATAAACTTGACTTTTGGTTTTGCTTGGTACGAGGATTCTTCATTGCAGTACTGACGAGATGGACAACAGTCATAGCCTAAAACAAGGTGTAAAATGATCTGGCAGGTGAATGCATACACACATCTTCATACAGGTCTGGTTATGGGCAAAAAATGGCTACCACATCTGATTATTTGCTAGTGGGTCTTGTGAAGTAATGTGAAATCTCGTTAGTCATATGCAAATGAGACAGTGCCGGCTTGAATAAAAAATCCGTTTTCAGAAAAGGTGAGATTTGAAGTCATGAATTTGACCCACAGCATGTGATTGTGTACAGTACAGAGTTGCGTCTCAGTACTGTAGTACTGAGACGCAACAATTTCAATCACAAAATTGTTAGGTGAAAGTATAGAATAGTTCATTTATTTTTATAATTAACCATATGTAATATCAAATATTATGCTTGTCCCCTCAGAAGAGGAAGAAAAATATTAGGGTAGTTTATAAAATATTTGTTTCTTTATTCAAATGTCAGGAATTTATTCAATTGTCAGGAAACTGAAGAATTAACCTTGTCTGGGAAAATGATCTGATGATTATTTTCTTTATATCAAAATCGAATGAAATATTGACAATGATGTTGTCGTTTACATTGAACAAAATGATCAAAAGTAAAATTGTTTTCTAACAACAAAGCAGCGTGTGCCACAAATCACTAACTGAATAAATTTATATGCTTTTTATTACCAACACTATCTTGAACACCAATCTAGAGGAGGAAGGGGTAATTGACTTACATCTAAGATAATATTAGGTCATCTTAAGTTCTGTTCGACCCTGATGCTTCCAGATCAGGCTATCTAAAGATATTGGCTTCCTGTGCTAAAATACATTAAGTATTGATACTGTTTTGTTTTTTTCCCCTTTACAAAACTCAATCACGTTCTGTTAAATTCAGAATAAAAAACAAAACTTTCTCTGCAAAACAACCAAGCATGATCTTTGAAGCATAAAAACGTTTTCCAAAATTATCAGATTTGACATTAAATAACTCGAAAAAGGTTGATATGCCATGAAACAAGACAACAAAACTAAGTTCTGTCTGGATTATTATTTTATTTTATTTTTTATCAGAGTTCTTGGGTCATGTAGGTTGATGTAAAACAGTTAAGGCAGCAAATCCAGTTTACAGAAAAAGGCCATTGAAAACATAGAAGCAAGTGATAAAAATCGACTGGGGAGAAAGAGGGATAAATAAAGACCTTTTCAGAGATAAATTTGGAAGTTAACTTTTAGAAGCCATCCAACACATCCAAGCATGTAAAAACGGACATTAAACAGATTTTTGTAGAGAAATGGCTTCACACAAAGCCACTCGATGTAAGGAGACAGAAAAAAAAAAGTACAATCTCATTTTATTTGGGGGAGGGGAGATTAGTGAAACGATCCGGGTTACAGTTTTCCCAAAATTTGTTTTTCTTGGGTTACCATTTATATCAAAATGAAGAGCCATTCGAGGGTAAGGTTAATGTCTAGTGAAAGATGTAGAACATTGTATGAGTAAACGTTGTCTTAAGGAGAATTGTTCCCATCACCCTGGAAAATCTCATCAGTATGCCCTGTATTTAAGAATTCAGGTGATCTCTCATCCTCCTCTCAATACAGGCCAATAAGTCTCTTGTGCGTCATGAGTAAGTTGCTGGAATCTGTGTTAAATAGAGAAGTAATCACCCATCTCAGCAAAAATAACCTTCTTAGTGACATGCAATATGGTTTCCGTTCTGCTAGATCTACAGCAGATGTGCTTACAGTTATATCTCTTAGGATTAGCGAATCTCTCGATGGAGGCAACCTTTCTAGGGCAATTGCTCTTGACATATCAAAGGCCTTTGATAGGGTATGGCATAAAGGTTTACTTCACAAGATCTCCAGCTATGGTATAGCTGGAAATGTCTTCTCAATTATTAAATCATTTCTCTCTGATAGGTTCATAAAAGTAGTAGTTAATGGGAAAAAATCAGAAGCTCACAGTATTAATGCTGGAGTCCCTCAGGAGTCCATCCTGGGCCCAACTCTTTTCCTGATCTACATCAATAACTTTCCAAATCACATCCTTACATCGTAGACATTTATGCTGATGACACTACCATCTATGGTAGCACATCTAAGACAGTAAATGACCAAATTCTCTCCTCTGATCTTGAGCACATGGTGCAATGGGGGAAAGGAGTGGCTGGTTACTTTTAATGCATCTAAAACCAAGCTTCTCTCTTTACATCATCAACGTTCTGATCCCCATCTGGCATCAACTGAAATGAATGGCTCTCGTCTTGGGGAGGCCTCAAGTTTTGCCAAGATTCTAGGCTTGACCTGTATTCCTGATCTTAAATGGAGCACGTACATCAAATCTGTTGCCAAGGCCGCTGGAAAAATGGTGGGATCCTTCTATCAATCCAGTAGATATCTCACTGCTGATGCAATTCTCTATCTATATAAGAGCCAGGTACATCCAAGGATGGAGTACTTTTGTCACATCTGGGCAGAAGCTGCTAGAAAGGACTTGTCTTGCTTTGATAGAGTTCAAAATAGACTTCATAGTCTTGTAGGAGATGTCCTTTTCTCTTCCCTGCAACCTCTATCTCACAGAAGAGATATTGTGAGTTTGTCTCTGCTTTATCGTTATTTCCATGGAAAGTGTTCGACTGAGCTTCAATCTATGGTCCCCCTTTGCCAAACTTTCACAAGAAACACTTGTCTAGCTGAAAACACTATCAATAATTCTCCCCACTCTTTATCTGTGCCTAAACCTAAACGTAGATTCCATGAACAAAGCTTCTTTCTTAGAACTGCACGCATATGGAATTGTCTTCCGTTTTCCTGCTTTCCAGCTGACTACAATATGGTTGTCTTCAAGTCCAACGTAAACAAGTTCTTGATGAACCGTTCCACTTAAGTCAACATAATTTACCGAATTTCCATTACTAACGATTACTATATTGTCCAATTGACTACTATACACTCTTAACCCTTATCCTCGAATTGTCTCTAGGCCTTGATAAGTGGTTATGCCTATGTAAAAAAAAACAAAAAAAACAAAAAAAAAACATAGTTCAACGATACAAACTCTTTGATTACTTAGGGGATGGTTTATGACAAGAATGTATCGACATTAAATTTGAAAACGATCATCGGCAAAGAGATATGTTCCACAGACAGGAAGCCTTTACAAAGAAGCTCTGTCCTTGGAAATTCCTCCTTACATTAGGCATATGAAAGGAAAAAAAGAAGAGTCTATTTTCTTTTGGAATGTTGTATTTTACATAACATTCAAACCCAACATTCATTGTGTATGAAATGAAAGTCTTTCAAAAATAAAAACAAAGGAAATTAATTCAACACAAGTGTGCTTTTTTTTGTTTTTTTTACTTGCTAGAAAAGGCATTTATTACTGGTCGTTTCTACACTAAGCCACCTGACATACATTTTCCAAGCTAGTCATCCGAATGTGGTCATCCAGAAATCTTGTTAAAAGTTTGGAAGATAAACAAGTCCTGCATCTTGTTTAAAAGTTCCCATCCTGCTGCCATCATGGTAAAAGAAAAAAACTGCCATGTCGACACATGCTTTTTTTTTCTTTCTCTTCTTTCAATTTTGCTGTGACGTCATATTTGTGCCACAGCTTGGCCATTTACATTCATAGAGATGCCACTGCTGCTACGTACGTGTTACACTTTGTGATAAAACGAGTTCTTGCTATGAATGTCTTATAATAGGAACCAAAGATTAATGCTCAGTCGAGAAACTTCCATGGAAATAATGGAAGATTAGAGAGAAACGAGAAATATATTTAATAAATGCTGTAGGATTTCATAAAAAAAAAACAAAAAAAAAACGATAAGACACACTTTTGGTGACGAAATTACATATTGATACGTTTACAAAAAGTAGTCTCTTAACGGAGGGGGGGGGGGGCGTATCATGTTTTAATGGAAAAAGAGTCCTAGCGCTAGGACTGAATAGAAACAAAATTATACTAAAAGGTTAACTGAACAATTTAAACTGTTCACAAAATACTAATAAATTATTAAGAAAAGGGGGAGATAACTATAATCGTTTTAAGAGTTATGTCCCTTGAGTTAAAAAAAAAATCATTACAGATTTACTCACTCGATTTCAGTGAAGCTAAAAGCGCATTTCAAAATTAATGATTCATTATTAAAGTGACTCATACAACTTCTGTACGCTTGTACAAAGAGGCGACAGATCGAGTTTTCAAAAATATGTCCCTTTAAGCAAAAACAGTATTAATTGTTATGTCGAAAATTGTAATATATCCAAAAATTATGAAAATTCATGGAGTAGAAAGTTATTTATAGTTAAAAGTAATTATTCGGGAAAATTGTATTTTTCGTAGATGTTTGGGAGTAGATCATGAAGATTGCAGAAACAGGGGACATATCTCAGAAAGCATATATTAGACTACATCCTAATGGCGTTGTTTTTGTTATTTTTGGGGTGTTTTTTTTTTTTTTTTTGTACTAAAAACTAGGTACGAGCAAAATGAATGCTAGCGCTCAAAATGTATAACCATTTTGACCCTTCCCTTTACTTAAAAATTCACCAAAAATCAGGAAATAAACCAATTTTAATAAAATTTTCAGTATTTATCAAATAATGATCGAGGAATATAATGAACTAATTATTTTTATTTAAATCTTGGTGGAAATGTATTATTTTGTTTAAACAAAAAATACCTTTACTAAAGTTATGGTTTTCAGTGGTAGCATCGTAATTTGTAACAATAAAAATAAAATAATTTTTATAGGAACATTATGAAAATAGCCCCTAAAGTCGATATTATTGAATTCGATATAACTCAAAGAAAAATGAATTTCCTGAACTACCGATATTACCATTGAATTAAGCATTGTTTATTTTCACAAAAAAAAAATTATAATTGCAAAAAATATTTCTACCTTTTTTTTTTTTTTAAATTTTAAATTACAGGTTTCGCATGATTTTTATATGCAAGATTTTAATAATTTCCTTGTTCGCAAGAATGTGAAACTTTCGGCGTAACATTTTTTATATAATATTGAACAATAATTTTTAAAAAAATAATAATTTAAAAACAGGAACATACAAAAATAATTAAATTAAAAAATGGAAAAATTTATACAAACGTTCCATGTCGGAAACTACGGATGCCCATTCTTGAAAAGAACAGGAAACCTGTCCGTTTTGCCCCCTCCAACTCTGCCCCTACCTTTTCCCCTCCAACTACCCGATGTCATTTTCAGACCCGTTTCAAATTGTGTAAAGTCGACTTTAAATTTCACGTAAACATTCCGATTAATTAAAACGTAAGTTTGTATTTTTTAAGTGTTAATTTTTCCAATAATTATAAATTGTTTCCTTTCCATTTTGAATTCTGTATAGATATTAATAAATAATAGTGTTAACTTTTTTTTTCAATGAATAAATTGTCAGTATAATTAATGAATTTAATTAACATTTATGCCGTTTAAAGTTTATGAAAGTTTAAATTCTATTAATAATTGTTTGAACGTTTATAATGAATAAATTGCCATTGTAACTTAAATTCACTGAATTTAATTGAGTCAATTAAATTGACCTTCCAACACTACAAATACATTTGTAGTTTTATTAAAAAATAATTTAGCGACACATTTAGAGTAGCCGACGAAGCAAAAACGAGGGGAAAAAAAAAAAACAACAACAAAAAAACAAATAAACATTTCCAAAGGCAAGCTATCTTTCTACATAACTAGATCAGTTTTTGTGTGTGTGTGTTCTAACTTACTTTTAAGTGTTTTTTTCTATTAAGAAATAAAGCTATCGGAAAGCCTGCAGAGTTAGAACTGTTTTGGAGTTGCATAACTTTTCGACTTTAAAATAGAGTCGGTCAAAATTCTGGAACACCATAATGTGTTCATTGTATTCTATGATCATTAATTAATAAATACTGAAATTTTCATAAAAATTGGTTGATTTCCTGAATTTTTATGAATTTTTAAATGCAGGAAGGGGTCTGCAACTGAGAAAAAAAAATACTCGATTAGCCGGAACATTGTTAAATAATAATGAAATTATGTCATTAATGTGCTTCCGTACTTTGAATTTTGCCGCCATGACTTTCTTTTTTATACAAAACTAATCTTGTTGCTACCATGGCCATATTTTTCGATAATTATTACCCTTTTTAGCAAAAGTTAAGTACATTTATTGTATTAATTCATTATCTTAAGACTAACTTAATACTTCACTTGGAAATAATTCTAGAAAACATATTTCTCTTGCCAGAAAAATGTAAATACGATACTTGTCATGATGAATTTTTACGTGAAATATACAGTTTTTCAGATTTGAGATAAAATTATTCCATGAATTTTTTTTTTATTTCACATGCTATTTTTTTCTTTGAGAAATTAACTTTAAGCTGTAATCTTTTAAACAATCAAAAAGTAACCGAAAATTTAAAAAATATGATTAACCACCGTTCAAAACCAAGTCCCATACCTAAGCAGCCATTAGAATTGCTCGTACCTAACATTTGTGAACTATTTTTAATATAATCTATTATAAACTGTTGGTGTAAAAAAAAGTTTTTAAACGCGATTACAGTAGAACCTCAAGATACAGCATTAAAAATTAGTAACAAAATACAGTACAGTATATAATACACATGCATATAATCAAATAACATTATAAATAACACCGTAATGCAGGGAAAATACCATAACCAGGAGCCAGAAAAACATTGTATTCCACATCTTAACCTGAAAAGAAAAAAATACACAGATCCTAGGGCCATCGTATTCCGGGGTTCTACTGTATTCGAAATAACAAAAATCGAAAAATTGGATTTCAACTAAAAGCAATGTTATCTATTTAATTTTAATGTCGATATTAGCAACATAAAACATATTAAATAAAACAATTATTTTGATGATTCAGGGATCTACCAATATTATTTTGAAATACCCCGATTTCATGCATGCTACTATGAAGTGAAACTTCCAATTTTCTTAATTTTTTTATTTTATTATTTTTAGTAATTTTTGGATATGTTATTAATTTCGACATGACAATGAAGTAGATGAGATTTTTTTTCGTTGTAATTTAATTTTCAGTATCATTTTCATTAATAAATTTTCTATTTTGTAATTTTTTTATAATTGTTGAAATTCAATTTTCGGTATTATTCTGAATGAGCACCAGAAAAACTAATGTTACAAAATTATCTCCCCTGATAAAGATATACATGCAGCAACTGTGGACCACTTGTGAATTTAATATTCTCTAAACACTTCCTCCTTCGGGAGAAGCTAGCTCAATCTGACAAGTGTACAATTGCTGCATCAAGACAAGACATAGTTTAAATAGATCATGTGCTTGACAGTATTTTTCTCCGTACATGAGGTCCCCTTTTTTAAGTGTTGTATTATCTTGGCTAACATACACAGTAGTCGGAAAAGAGAGCAGGATAACAAAAAAGAAAATTTTATAACTTATAGACCAATTCACAATAAAATAATTGACACAAAAATGGTGTTTCATATCAAATTTAAGTCTTGTGTCTAGCAAGATTAGGCTGATCGAGTTTGTATTACTGTACACAGATTCAAAAAAGTTGTCCAAAAACAAATATATAACAAATAAATGTTATCAAAGGCAAGAGAAGTTACTTTTCTATCTAACTGGATATGTTTTTAGAGTTTTTATTGAATGTAACATGTTTATTCAGCTCGAAAAACATACAGTGTTTACCGATGTATTGGAAAATTAAAAATGACACAGTAATTTTGGGAAAAGGAGTTAAAAATAAAAAAAAAAAGAATATATGTCAGGGTAACATATACTGAACCAGTTTCTAACAGTATTTTGTCTAGTTTTTTTTTATTTATAACTCCTTTTCCCAAACTTACCGTGTCAAAGAGAGAGTTGGGCACCATTTTAAATTTTCCAATACATCGGTAAACACTGTATGTTTTTCAAGCTGAATAAACATGTTATATTAAATAAAAACACTGGAAAAATTATCCATTAGGTAGAAAAGTAACTTATCTTGCTTTTGAAAACATTTACTTGTTGTATATTTGTTTTTGACAACTTTTTCGACTATGTGTACAGTAATAAAAACCCAGCCGATCATTTCAAGCACCAAAACCATGAAAAGCAACAATGCATAAATCTTAATTGTTACAGAGCGAAAAAATTGTTACTTACTGTTTGAGTGAATTACAACTTGGTTGAAACCACAGCCATGGTCAACACATCGCCATTCTTTCAAGCAAGCAGGTATCCAATTGCCTAATTGAGAAACCGATTGAATTACAAAATGGAATTTGGATTCTATTTTTGCCCAGGTAGTAGCAGACACTTGTGATCTGAAACAGTTGTAAAAAAAAAATTTTAATGTTACATTATGAATAGTGATGGGATGATTCCAATATCCCCCTTCCAATACAATTACAAATTCTGTTCTAAATTACAAATTCCAATTCTTTTTAAATTTCTGAATATAGAGGGTTATTGGGAGGGGGGGGCTTGCTGCAAAAACCCATATAATATGTGCATATATTTTCACAAACATAAAAATACACTTGTCGAGGATGATTTATAGATTTAAGTTTTATTTAAGTTTTATTTAAGTTGGTATTTTGAAAATCAATAAAATATTTGTCATTGCATCACTGATACAAATCACAAGAATATTAAGTCCTAAAGAAAACTAAAAAATAAAAACTATTAAAAGAATCGATTTTGGCATCAAAAAATGGGCACACACTTTTCCGATTCCAATACCTCAAAAGATTAAGATTTTTTCAATTTCTTCAAAAAGGAAGATATTTGTTTGCTGCTCTTCATTAATATTTTATTTATATATTTACATCATTTATTCATAATCTAATATATAAAAGGCACCATGTCTTTCTGTTGGTCTGTCTGCCTCCATATTGTTAAACTATCTCTTCCGAAACTACAAGTTGTAGAGAGGCGCTAGGAGCCTTAAATGATTGGATTTTTTATGGACCATTCTTTTATGGGTCTTTAGCGGGTTAAAATAGTTTTTAAAAGGTCAAAAATGGGTCAAAATTGAAAAAATTGTTACACATTTTGTGCATTCATCATAGTTTATTTTTAATCAGTTAATATGTGTGTCACGTTGGTACCTTCGTAACGTGACCAGCTTCGAATACTACAGTTCTGGCTTTGATTCTAGCTAATGGCACCCAAATACTTTTTTTTTTTTTTTACTTTTGAAATCGCAACTCTATAATAATATATACGAAATCTGGACAAATTAAAATATCATATTTAACTGTATTTTATACCCGGGCAAAGCCCCCCCCCCGCTAGTATATAAAAATATTTAAAGAAGAAAAAGAAGAAAATAGCTACCTAAATAAATATACAATGTTAATTCTTCTATAGAATGCTTTTCCTACAGTGTATGGTCATGTCTATATCATTCTAAGTAAAATTTCTGATTTTTTTTAATGAATAAACTCAAGAAAAAATTCAATATTGACATATAAATAATGATTGTTTCTGTGTAACAAAACAGGTCTGTAAAATGTATGGAAATTTTGATATGCTGAAAGAACTGAATGGTAAGATTGTATAAAACCTTGGAACTGCGAATGTAGCTATATTGCTATTCATTTTTATATGCTCTGTGATATAACTGAAAAAGCGTGTACCCCCCTCCAAAAAAATATATATATGTATATATATTAATCCATGTAGCGTTATTCTGATGTTTATATAATTTAATTTATATTTTAAATTAATTCCAAAGGTTAAAGTACAAAATATCTTAAAAGTTGAAAATAATATTCTGTCGTCATTGTAGAAAACTACAGCTTGAAAGAATTCTGTGACATAAAGGAACTAACCATTTTTTTTTCTTTTTATGAATTCATTTTATTTTAATTAAAATAAGTTTCTTCTGGAGCAACTTTGCCCTAAATATGACTCATATGAATCTTGAAAAATCTTTGGTGCCATTAAACTTTATTTGGAACTACCAGATGTACCCAGCATTGCTTAACGTTAAATTCCTTTTAAAAAAAAAAAAAAATTAAAAAAAAAGAGACTAGGCCACGTACATGCAAGTATTATGTTTTTTTTTAACAGTTCACTTCTTGTAAATAAAAAAAAAAAATACTCGAGCTGAGATCAAAACCAAAACGTAAAAACAGTGAGTCAAGTACAATAACCATTAGACCAGCTTGCCAAGATCTTTAAAAAGTGTTTTCAAACCTACTTATTCTTAACAAAAGGAAGTTGTCATGTGAACGATTCACGCATGTGCAGTCATGAAACAGTTGATAAGCAGATTTTTAAAAATCCAATGACCCCCACCCCAAGTACTAATTTTTCAATTTTGACCTCTTAGCAGATCTTTTTGTCAAATGAAAACTGATTAAAAAGTTTTCAACATGTCTGAATACCCTATATACCAAATTTCAAGTTTGTAGATCAAAAATTCTTTTAGTATATAGGTTGAGGTGTCCTTACACACACACTTTTATAGATAGATAGATTACCATAACAGCAGCAACAACAAGGATTCTATGGGTGCATCATTTGACAAAAGTTTTATTATTCACTTTTTTTTGTGAAAGAAAAAAAAAAATGAGCACTAAAATTTTAGACTAAACAAATATTTAGCAGATATGTTCAGTATTTTAATGTAAGTTTCATATTCACGTGCTTTCCCACAAGTGCAAAGTAGGACTCGTTTTTAACGTGGTGAATTAAGCCCCCCATCCCCGCCTCACTTCCTAACGATAGATTAGGACAAAAATTGGTATTTGCCCCAGTCTAAGAGGATTTTTGCCTCCTGGAACTGAAGACAATGAATAGTACTTATTGATTCTAGCTCAAGTAAAAACTACATCTATTCTCTCACCAAGTCTTTCTACTCATGCTTCCAGATCAAGCTGTAAAGATACCAACTTCCTGGCCTAAAACCACCAGACATTGATGTTATTGTTGTTTTTTTTTTCTCTTTCCTTTTGCAAAACTTAATTATGTTCTGCAAAGCCAAAAAACAGTTTTCCTCTATAAAGCAATCCAACCAAATACCATGTTTAAATATTTGAAGAATGAGAATTTCTACTAAAGTGACTATATTCAGCATTAAATAACCCAAAAAAGGGTTGATATGCCGTAAAACAAAACAACCAAATCAAACATCATGTAACAGTATTTGAAAATATAAACAACTTGAAGCATAAAAACTTTTATTAAAATGACCCGATATGGCATTAAATAATCCGAACAGAAAACAAAACAACCAAACAACCATGAGAATTGAACCTTCAACCTCATGAAGCCCGTCACTTAAAACTAACAAGCAGGGGTACTCGACGTTGCTCGGGTGTGTGTAGGTGTAGCTAGGAACCCAGAGAGGGGGGGATAAAAAAGTGGTAGTAGCGGGGGGAGTGATGATCAAAATAACAGTAGGCAGTTTGGGTGAATAGAAATGTGAAAAAAAAAAAAAAAAAAGTGGTAGTAGGCAGATAGGCTTAAACTCATAACGCGAAGGAGGGGAAAAAAGTAACATCTTAGCCGATGTCTCAGACGTGCAACCGGAAGTCAAGAGCGTCAAAATTAAGCGTAGTCAATCCAATGGTGATGATGACTTGCTAACATGTCGGTGAAAAAAAGCGACCCCTCCTTGTACAAAACTGCCCAGTTGAGGGTGAAGAAATGAATGTTTTTGGCCAAATTTTTCGATATTTGTCATTCAAAGGATCGAGGAAATTTTTTGCAAAAACACACACACACACACCCACAGCCTTTTATATATTAGACTAACGGGGGGGGGGGGAGGAATTACCCGACGTTGCCCAGGTGTTTGGAGGTGTGTTGTTGGGGGTGGGGAGTAGATCAAAACATGGCCGGGTGTTTGGAGGTGTAAAACAAAAAAGTTTTAGTAGGAAGGTAGGCTTGAACCCCAAAGCCTTGATGCGAAGGTGGAAACGAAAGGGAAAAAAAAGCCAAACACCTAACCATCTCGGTCACGAGGGGAGAGGAATTGATAAGCATGTTAAGTTAACGTTTATAAAGTGAAATTGACAGGTGCGAGGAAGTTAAGTCGCATGATGTTTGACCTTGAAACATGACGTAAGCAATGGCTGTTCAGCAGTTAAGATTTTATGTGGGACAGTTTTTATCGAAAAAGCAGCTCTCTTGTTTATTAGGGGAGTGTCTCAAAATGAAAACAACTGTCTGATATGACGGTGAAAAGTCGACATTGATCAAACGTTTACATTGCTTTCTGGAAACCACTGGCCATGGGCTGGGGAGGTGGTTATTCGAATCAAGTTTTTCTTTTTTTATACAGAAAAACGAAAACGCATCAATCCAAAAAATGTGGAATATTTAACATTTCAAAGTCGGGCAAATTAAATAGACAGGTGACCCCTGTTGTTAACTTGTAAATATTATGATTTAGACGTTATATAAAAAGTTTTAAGGAGGGAGTCGAGCAAGCAGCCCCTGGAAAAAGCCTTTTGCAAACATACATAAAAACATACACACATTTTGCCTTTTATATACATAGATTATTACTTAACACTTATATTTGTTAAACGACAAGTCAGTGAGTAGACACAGTTTGAAACACCACATTGTTAATGAATGTACTATCCAGCATAAGAATTGAATGCACAACCTCATTTTATGATACACACCCTCCTCCCCTACTCCCCTTCATTATAATATTAAATTCAGTAACAATCAGACAAATGGATGGATGCATTGACGCTTTTTCACCCCAAACAAAGAATATCGCCATTTGGAATGCAAGTGGCTACTATTTGGGATTATGTCAAAAAGGGGACTGTCAGGAGTTAAGCAACAGAATGTCTGTTCACATTACATTTAAACTTCTGCAGGATACTACAATCAGGAAAGCTGGAAGCAGGGAGAGAATTCAAAAGTCTAGCAGTCGGAGAAAAGAAACTATTAGAGTAAAAGGCTTTCTGGCATCTAGTGACCTCAACAGTGAAGGGGGGGGGGGTACTTGTTGGGTTAGTTGGGAGTATGTACACCAAAGGGGCACAAGTGATAGAAGTTCAGAGAACATTCCATTAGAGTACTTACATCGCTTTCTGGAAACCACTTGCCAGACTATGACATAACACTGTGGATGGATAGGAGTTGGAGCTTAGTCAATAGTCCAGGATCTATTAGATTTGAGACTCTTTTTTGGGCTGTCTAAGAGGAAGAGACTAGCGGTGTATGTCTATTTAGCAGTTTTGCATGGTGCTAAACTCAAATTTAAATATGTTAAGTCCTTGGGGACTTTTGGGGCTAAATGGTGGGGGGGCAAATGATGGACTTAGTCATTTCTTTTTTTGCATGGTGCAGAACTCAAATTTACATATGTTAAGGCCTAAAACTGAACCGTTTGTTCGTTTTCAGCAGGATTTGACATCCTCTGGGGACTTTGGGGGCTAAATGGGGGGGGGGGGCTTAGTCATTTTTTTTTATGCCTCGTTCACCGTACACTCACGAGGGATCATGCATGCTTCACTTGTTCTTTTTTTAGTTTTGTTTCATATTTTGAATTTGTTACAATACTAATAAGTGTATGATGACAAGGAAGAAATAGGTAAACACAGGATGAAATTTGAACTGTTTGCAAGATTCAATCGTTTATTTTCAGATAAAATTGAAAGAAAATTTATCGTCTGTTAAATTGCAAAGAGAAAGTTTATTTTGATTCACCTTATCATAAAGTATTAGCAATAATTCGATTTTTTTTTTTTAATTTTATTCAAACGGATATATTTTTAGATATTAAAGGAGGTCAGTTTTGTTTATAAATTTAATGTAAACAGATCATTCATGGTATGACTATTTTGTATGAAAAATGTGTAACAAAATTAAAAATATTTTTTCAATAGGTGGAGACACATTTTTTTTTAGGATAAATTAACAAATTGTGGGAAATTTCACAAATCTGTAAAACAAAACAATTCTGTTAAGTTTTTATCTAGCATATTTTAAAGTGGTTGTACCAAATCATTTTGGAAGTCGGTCATAAATATATGTGGTTGGGAAGAGGAACTCCTCTTGCCCAATAGAATAGCGTGCAAGTTTGGTTTTGTTAACTTTAAAAGTTTTTAGCATTTTTATTTAATTTTTTTTTTTTTTAAAGAAAAGGCATTGTCCGTAGATGTTATATAAATCAGGTGGGCACATTAACAAGCAGAGCTATGTGCCAGTTCCGGTTGCATGGACAAACTAATTATTTAGGGATTCATTTGAACATTAGTCAAAAATGGGGGCAGGCAAGATATGGCCAGAGCACATACAGAGAATTTGTGTTTCCAAATCACACACACACAAAAATGTTCAAAATAAATCCTGCCTCCTCAAAAAAAAAAAAAACAATAAATAAATAAATAAAATAAAAAAAAATAAAGGCTAAGAAATGAGTGATCTTTTTATGTTAAATATAGGAAAGTGATCCCCCACACTAAAATGTAAAATATCGACAAGAATAAAAGGGAAGAGTTTAGTGGCATACTCGAGAAGTATACATTGAAAAAGATTGATCATCAGTTTACATTAAATTTAAACAGGAAACTGATCAGCCCACTCTAAAATATTTGAAAATAAAAAAATATATATTATTTCAGAATTTGAAGAGAAAGGGCGAGTAAATTAGCATACGATGTGTAGCTATAATTTTACCGTTTATTATTACTGAAACAGAAAAAAAAAGTGTTTGTGAGCAATGCCAAAACATAAACATTATTATTCTGGATAAACACATTCAGAAAAAAATAATCGAATTCTAATTGTTTTTTTAACTATAGGATATAAATTTTATGCTATTTTCTTTTGGATGAGTTTTACTTTTATTTATTTATTTATTTTTTTTTTTTTTATTAAGCAATTAGTTTTACGATCTTGCCATCCGAACGTAAGGTTAGCAGCAGCGGTAAAAAAAAAATTAACTGCCTTAGAAAGTTAGAATGGCCTGGAAATGAGAGGTGGTATTTTACGCTAAATTTATCTACGCAACTGCTCACGCTACATTGTAATTTTTAAAGTTTTTTTTTTTTTTCTTCGTTAAAAATTATTAAAACGTATTTCGCTTCAATGTATTCGGATTTCGCATTTTTCATTTCCCAAATGACGTCACTTCGGGCGGCCATGTTTTTAGTTCAATCTACGATTAGAAAGATTACTATCATTATTATTATCATTTCGATCAAGTGTTTAAAGCATTTACACGTAACCGCCTATAAAAAAAAAAAAGTGGAATCATACTTTGAAGCGGGGTGGGTATTCAGCCGAGAGTGTTCATTTACAAGTTTAACTATTTCGCTTTACAGAATTTATGCGACTGAAATAAAAAAATTTGTATAACTTTGACCAATAATTCTCAACCGGGAAGGGGAAAATTAACACAGCACATATAAGCAGCCATAAACTGGATCCAAGTAATAAATAAAATTTAAAAAAAAAAAAAAGAAAAGAAAAAAGAAAACGCAGTGTACATCAGCCAAAAAGTGTACTAAAAGAGGAGGGTATCTTGTGATACACGATGAAAAGAGGAGGGTATCTTGTGATACACGATGGAAAAAAAAAAATCAACGAACTAAAAAGAGAGAGGGGGAGGGATACTTATGCAAAATACGGAGTAGGGGAGATAACTAGCATTGACTAAACAAGAACGCTAAAATAATCAATCAAATAATGAAACAATTTTAAGTAAACGAAGACCTCGTCTCTACAAGCGCCAAATGACATTAGGGGACTTTGTACAAAGAAAGGTGACAGATCAAACAAGGGAGATAAATCAGTTTAATAAACAAAACAAAAAATAAGAAATCAGTTCCGAATATTAATTTAATTAAACAACAAATAAAATATCCTCCCCTCGTTAAGAATGACTTTCTAAATAACATTAATTCGACGCAAAAATGTTTTCTAAAATAAGCAATCTGAGTTATGTCCCCCGATTCTGCCCTGCCCCCCCCCCCACCATTTTCACCCCAAAGAATGCGCAGGGGAACTATCGAGGCTATAAGTTGTAATGATGAGTAACAAGATGTTTGTTCACGTTACACTTGAGCTTCTGAATATCAGTACACTAGTTGGGAAAGCAGGAACCTAAATTTATTATTATTATTATTATTATTATTTTATGTTATTTTTATCGATTTGTCGCCTTTCTTTGTACAAGCACCGACGTTAGTCCTGGAAATTGCTAAAGCAGTTTTTTTTCAGATAGGATTTTCAAGTTAAATTAAATTTTTACCGACATTTGTTTATTAAATTGTTAGATGAAAGTACAGAATAGTTACTGAAATGCCCTTCCATATTAAGAATGGGTTGAACTTTATTATTTCAGTACGTCCGTATTCTGCATAAGTACCGAAAAAATAAGTGAGGTGGGGTGGAGAGAAGTCACTTTACTTACCGGACTCTACTTTGCAACCACTTCGCCTCTCCAACCGGATCGGCATCGTCTGCTGGAATGATGACATAATTGACGTCCGGTGTCTTGTCCGACGTCAAAGATCTTAAGGCCTCGTTGGAATTCCAGAGCGTTTCCAAAAAGCCGGATTGATTATTGTAGACCGTAAACAAGGCAGAAGTGTTATCCAACGGACCAAGTGGGAACTCGAGTTTACCCCGAAGGGTGTACAAAACAAAAGAAGCAGCGGCATCGCCCGGTTTGTAAGCGATGACTTCTTGGTCGTTTATGGTGGACAAAAATCCATCATTGATTTTCGGGTGATCGAAGATGGCTAAATTTTTTTTAGCAACTCGAGACCTCCAGGAAAGCGATGCCGATATCTGGTCCTGTTTTTGTTTCACATCTGCCGAATTAATTCTCGGGATTTCGTTACTTTCTTTCTTATCGACAGAAGAATACAGTCGCCACGGATCCGCAGAAACAAAATAATTATTTACATCGATGCATAAAATTAAAACAATATACAGCCACCAATGGCGAGGTGAACGCGTGACCGGCATGGTTTTGTTTTTGTTTTTTAATTCGAGTGGAAAGTGTTGCTATTTATTAACGACAATAACAATTGGTCATGTGACCAGATTAAACTATGGAAGACTCAAAGTTCAACAATCATTATGTTTTTGTTTGTTCGTTGTTCTAATAAATCGTTCAAGCGAGTATTATTTTATTTTTAACAAGCAGGGAACCCTGACGTTATTTGGGATTTAATGTTCACTATTTTATCTTTCACTATACGCATAGTAGTAGCACTATATTACTTTTTTTTCTTTTTTTCTTTTTTTGCCCTCTCTTCCGTTCCTTTCCTTAATATCGTCAGAAGTTATTTATCTCCCTCTTACGGCGGAAAGATGTGACACAAGGGTTGGAAAGTGGGATTGACCAGCCAGCGAGCTAAAGGAAGCGCATTCTAAATGCAAAAAAAAAAAAATGACTGGGCAGCCTCGTTGGCATTCCTTAGTAACGGCGCCGCAGGTAATTAGCTATAAAGTAACCCCTTCTCAAAGGAAAAAGGCACGGCCTGGGAGAGTGGACCTCCTAGGATTACATAGAACAAGCAACAAAACGCAGTCAATAGGAACAAAGATATTTCAATAACGGCCATACACTGTTGGCTTTAGTGCCGAGGAAAGAAATCTATGGATAAGAAACTGGAATTAAAAAAAAAAAAAAATTTTAAACTCTCACAATTAACGTCTTAAAAAAATGATTTAAATTCCATTAAAATTGGATATATGGAGTTAAAGTTTACAGGAGGTTCTGCCCATATAGCTTTCTTAGAGGTAGCACATAAGGATTTAGGGTCGCTTCCATTGTCTTCCCTGGAGAATTTTAGACATATGATATAACTTTCATCAAAATAGGATATAGCTTAAGTTTTTAGGGAGGATCTGCACTTATAGCTCTCTTAGGGACACTTATAGATTTGGGACCACTTCAATTGTCTTCCACGGAAAATTTTCCATATAACTACACTATTAGTTCTTTATGTAGATTCTCTAACTTTCCTTTCTATAGAGGACATATGCACATTGATATTTATGCATAGATTATTTTTAAATGCTTTCTTTTTTAAATTGACTTTTAAGGGCTCCCGTAGACAATGGACTGACTTTTAATGGTCCTGTCATACTCTAATGATGCATACCTGTTTCTGTGTTTTCTTTCTTTTGCTTTTTGTTATTTTCTTTTTCGTATTGCCACCCGGGCTTAGGGTTAGTGATGGGGTTAAAAAAAAAGGACATGTGTTTTTATGACTTTTACTGTTGAAATTAAATTAATATCTTATTCTGGTTTAAATCTATTAAATGTGGAATCCTACTTTTTTTTTTTTTTTTTTTTTTCAGAGTCGGTAGAAAGGAAAGGATAAGTTAAACGAACCGAGAAATTAAGTTATACAAAATAGTAGCTTCGTCCACATCGCATCTCTACCTTCCAAAATTTCTATTTTTATATTTTGAGGCGTCATCTTCTTTTCAAAAAAGAAATCATTACTATTACTGAAATAAATTATTTCAAAGGAAAATTAGAACAATTTAGTTTGCTTTACTTATTCATTTATGATCTTTTTGTGTTATTTTTTATTATCATTTAAAAGAGAGTCAAAGTTTTTTACTTTACTCTAAGCATTTTTATTCGGGAGAGGAAATAAGTACATAACCAAACCGGAAGTGAGTAAGGGACAAACACTGTTGGGATTAATTTTACTCTGAAAAAAAACGTTCAATTCTCACAGGTGAGAAATGCAGTGATAATTCTGTGGATAAGTTCTGAAACAGTAATATGGCGACAATTTTTGCGAGAAGGAACCTGATAAATGTATATAAGATTTAGAGCAATTTTATTGGGTGAGCAAAAAAGGCATATACAACAAGAAAAAGATGAATGTTCAGATACGAGGAAGATTGTTAAGTTTGCAAAAACATGCTTTGCGAGAATTTATCTGGGTGAAGAATTTGAGTAACAGATTGCACATGTGCATCCCTCAAGTTTGGCTCTTTTCGTGTGCATGTAAATATGTTCGGCTTCTTGGCCTTAATCGCAATGTAAGCAGGAATTGGAAGATGAATAATGACTATCGTCTTGCTGCCATCAGGAGCTGCACGCAGAAGTAGTCACTGTTCAATGTGATAACAGCAAAGAAGAAGAGGATGACTTTCTGTGACTGCCGTTGAGGGCTTTGTTACTGAAATTCAGCAGCTGTCTTGCTGGGGTCAAAAAAGAGGCTTGAACACAACGTGTGAGGGCTTTTATAGGCTGGCTCACATGACCCTTAAGGAAGTAGGGTTGGAATTTCTGCTAGCCAATTCATGGGCCTTAAAGGGACAAGGCAACAATTAATCAGTGAGGAGAAGGGGAGACATAAATAAATTCCAATAATACTTGGCTTCTACATTTTGTTATAAAATTCGATTAAACTTTTTTTTTTTAAGTTTTACTCTTCCAAAATATTTTGAAAGTAAAAGAAATTTAGCAAAAGTAGGTAAGCAAAGAAAGCAAAGAAGGAAATACACGGTTTCAGGTATGAAATTTTTTTTTTTTTTTAATTGTTATTTTACCTCAAACAAAGCACAGTGCCACTTGAACATAGGGGGATACTATTTGGGAGAAGAGCTACGGGTATGCTATGTAGGGAATTGAGCAGTGAGGTGTCTGTTTACATTACACTTGAACTTCTGTATGTCAGTCTAAGACCTCCGGAGTGAATTCTCTAACTTTCCTTTCTATAGGGGATATATGCACATTGATATTTCTATATATATATTATTTTTAAATGCTTTCTTTTTGAAATTGACAAAAGCCAATTTCAAAAAGAAAGCATTTAAGCAATGACAATGAACTGACTTTTAATGGTCCTGTCATACTCTAATGATGCATACCAGTTTCTGTGTTTTCTTTCTTTTGCTTTTTGTTATTTTTTTTCGTATTGCCACCCGGGCTTAGGGTTAGTGATGGGGTTAAAAAAAAAAAGGACATGTGTTTTTATGACTTTTACTGTTGAAATTAAATTAATATCTTATTCTGGTTTAAATCTATT